>NW_022881749.1:0-30447 GCF_009870125.1 Drosophila pseudoobscura | reverse complement strand
ATATATCCCCTGCCGGACAACTTATTTCTGCGACGAAATACGTCTCTCCGCTTGCTGAAAACTTATTTCTGCTGAAGAAATACGTCTCTCCGCTTGCAGAAAACTTATCTCCGGCGGCGAGAAATTATCCCCGGCCTGACAACTTATCTCTGCTAAAGAAATACGTCTCTCCGCTGGCGGAAAATTATTCCGGTGCCGGGAAATTATATCCCGGGGACAAGTTATCTCTGCAGACGAAATACGTCTCTCCGCTTGCAGCTAACTATCTCTGCTGACGAAATACGTCTCTCCGCTGGCAGAAAACTTATTCCGTGCCGGAAATCGATATCCGCTGGCGGACAACTTATCTCCGCTGGCGGACAATTATCTCCGCTGACGAACTACGATTCTCCACTGGCAGAAATCTTATCTCCGGCGGCGGGAAATTTATATCCCTGACGGACAATTTATCCCCACTGACGAATTACGTTTCTCCGCCGGCAGAAAACTGATCTCCGCTGGCATAACATTTACCTCCGCGGCGGGAAATCTATATCCCCTGTCGGACAGCTTATCTCTGCTAACGAAATACGTCTCTCCGCTGGCGGAAAACTATTCCGGTGGCGGGAATATATATCCCTGCCGGAAACTTATTTCTGCTGACGAAATACGTCTCTCCGCTTGCTGAAAACTTATTTCTGCTGAAGAAATACGTCTCTCCGCTTGCAGAAAACTTATCTCCGGCGGCGAGAAATTTTTATCCCCGGCCTGACAACTGACAACTGACAACGAAATACGTCTCTCCGCTGGGGGAAAAATTATTTCGGTGGCGGGAAAAATATATTCCCTGCCGGACAACTTATCTGTGCTGACGAAATACGTCCCTCCGCTTGTAAAAAACTAATCTCCGGCGGCGAGAAATTATATCCCCAGCCTGACAACTTATCTCTGCTAACGAAAAGCGTCTCTCCGCCGGCGGAAAACTTATTCCGGTGGCGGAAAATATATCCCCTGCCGGACAACTTATCCCTGCTGACGAAATACGTCTCTCCGCTTGCAGCAAACTTTATCCCGCTGACGAATTACGTTTCTCCGCCGGCAGAAAACTTATCTCCGGTGGCATAACATTTACTTCCGGCGGCGAGGAATTTATATCCCTGCCGGATATATCTATCTATATCGCTGCTGACAAAATACATCTCTTCGCTGGCGGAAAACTTATCTGCGGTGGCGGAAATTTATATCCGCTGGCGGAAAACTTTTCTCCGATAACGGACATATTATCTTCGCTGCCGGACAACTTATCTCCGTGGCGGACAATTTATCTCCGCTGACGAACTACGATTCTCCACTGGCAGAAATCTTATCTCGGCGGCGGGAAATTTAATCCCCGGCCTGTCAACTATCTCTGCTAACGAAATACGTCTCTCCACTGGCAGAAAACTTATCTCTGCTGTCGAAAACATCTCTCCGCTTGCAGAAAACTTATCTCCTGCGGCGAGAAATTTTTATCCCCGGCCTGACAACTTATCTCTGCCAACGAAATACGTCTCTCCGCTGGCGGAAAAATTATTTCTTGCTGACGAAATACGTCTGTCCGCTTGCAGAAAACTTATCCCGGCGGCAAGAAATTTATCCCCGGCTGACAACTTATCTCTGCTAAAGAAATACGTCTCTCGCTGGCGGGAAAACTTATTTCCGGTGCCGGGAAATCTATATCCATGGGGGACAAGTTATCTCTGCAGACGAAATACGTCTCTCCGTTGCAGACTAATATCTGCTGACGAAATGCGTCTCTCCGCTTGCAGAAAACTTATCTACGGCGGCGAGAAATTATATTCCGGCCTGTCAACTATCTCTGCTAACGAATAAGTCTCTCACTGGCAGAAAACTTATCTCTGCTGTCGAAATACATCTCTCGCCGCTGCAGAAAACTTATCTCCTGCGGCGAGAAATTTTATCCCCGGCTGACAACTTATCTCTGCTGACGAAATACGTCTCCACTGGCAGAAAACTTATCTCTGCTGCCGAATACATCTCTCCGCTTGCAGAAAACTTATCTCCTGCGGCGAGAAATTTTATCCCCGGCCTGACAATTATCTCTGCCAACGAAATACGTCTCTTCACTGGCAGAAAAACGTATCTCTGCTGACGAAATACGTCTCTCCGCTTGCAGAAAACTTATCTTCTGCGGCGAGAAATTTTATCCCGGCCTGACAACGTATCTCTGCCAACGAAATACGTCTCTCACTGGCAGAAAAGTATCTCTGCTGACGAAATACGTCTCTCCGCTTGCAGAAAATTATCTCCGGCGTCGAGAAATTTTTATCCCGGCCTGTCAACTTATCTTGCTAACGAAATACGTCTCTTCACTGGCAGAAAACTTATCTCTGCTGTCGAAATACATCTCTCGCTTGCAGAAAACTTATCTCCTGCGGCGAGAAATTTTATCCCTGGCCTGACAACTTATCTCTGCCAACGAAATACGTCTCTCCACTGGCAGAAAAACTTATCTCTGCCAACGAAATACGTCTCTTCACTGGCAGAAAACGTATCTCTGCTGACGAAATACGTCTCTCCGCTTGCAGAAAACTTATCTTCTGCGGCGAGAAATTTTATCCCCGGCCTGACAACTTATCTCTGCCAACGAAATACGTCTCTCCACTGGCAGAAAACGTATCTCTGCTGACGAAATACGTCTCTCGCTTGCAGAAAACTTATCTCCGGCGGCGAGAAATTATATCCCGGCCTGTCAACTTATCTCAGCCAACGAAATACGTCTCTCCACTGGCAGAGAAAACTTATCTCTGCTGACGAAATACATCTCTCCGCTTGCAGAAAACTATCTTCTGCGGCGAGAAATTTTATCCCCGGCCTGACAACTTATCTCTGCCAACGAAATAGTCTCTCACTGGCAGAAAACGTATCTCTGCTGACGAAATACGTCTCTCGCTTGCAGAAAACTTATCTCCGGCGGCGAGAAATTTATATCCCCGGCCTGTCAACTTATCTCTGCTAACGACATACGTCTCTTCACTGGCAGAAAACTTATCTCTGCTGTCGAAATACATCTCTCCGCTTGCAGAAAACTTATCTCTGCGGCGAGAAATTTTTATCCCCGGCCTGACAACTTATCTCTGCCAACGAAATACGTCTCTCCACTGGCAGAAAACTTATCTTGCCACGAAATACGTCTCTCCACTGGCAGAAAACTTATCTCTGCTGTCGAAATACAACTCTCCGCTTGCAGAAAACTTATCTCTGCGGAGAGAAACTTTTATCCCCGGCCTGACAACATCTCAGCCAACGAAATACGTCTCTCCACTGGCAGAAAACTATCTCTGCTGACGAAATACATCTCTCCGCTTGCAGAAAACTTATCTCCTGCGGCGAGACATTTTTATCCCGGCCTGTCAACTTTTCTCTGCTAACGAAATACGTCTCTCCACTGGCAGAAAATTATCTCTGCTGACGAAATACATCTCTCCGCTTGCAGAAAACTTATCTCCGCCGGCGAGAAATTATATCCCTGGCCTGACAATTATCTCTGCAACGAAATACGTCTCTCCACTGGCAGAAAACGTATCTATGCTGACGAAATACGTCTCTCCGCTTGCAGAAAACTTATCTCCTGCGGCGAGAAATTTTTATCCCCAGCCTGATAACTTATATCTGCTAACGAAATACGTCTCTCCGCTGGCGGAAAACTTATTTCCGGTGGCGGGAAATATATCCTCTGCCGGACAACTTATCTCTGCTGACGAAATACGTCTCTCCACTTGCAGCAAACTTATCTCTGCTGACGAAATACGTCTCTCCGCTTGTAGAAAACTTATCTCCGGCGGCGAGAAATTTATATTCCTGGCTGAAACTTATCTCTGCCAATGAAATACGTCTCCACTGGCAGGAAACGTATCCCTGCTGACGAAATACGTCTCTCCGCTTGCAGAAAACTTATCTCCTGCGGCGAGAAATTTTATCCCAGCCTGACAACTTATCTCTGCTAACGAAATACGTCTCTCCGCGGGGGAAAAACTTATTCCGGTGGCGGGAAATATATTCCCTGCCGGACAACTTATCTCTGCTGACGCAATACGTCTCTACGATGGCAGAAAACTTATTTCCGGTGCCGGGAAATCGATATCCGCTGGCGGACAACTTATCTCCGCTGGCGGACAATTTATCTCCGCTGACGAACTACGATTCTCCACGGCAGAAATCTTATCTCCGCTGGCATAACATTACCTCCGGCGGCGGGAAATCTATATCCCCTGCCGGACAGCTTATCTCTGCCAACGAAATACGTCTCTCCACTGGCAGAAAACGTATCTCTGCTGACGAAATACGTCTCTCCGCTTGCAGAAAACTTATCTCCGGCGGCGAGAAATTTATATCCCGGCCTGTCAACTTATCTCTGCTAACGACATACGTCTCTTCACTGGCAGAAAAACTTATCTCTGCTGTCGAAATACATCTCTCCGCTTGCAGAAAACTTATCTCTGCGGCGAGAAATTTTTATCCCGGCCTGACAACTTATCTCTGCCAACGAAATACGTCTCTCCACTGGCAGAAAACTTATCTCTGCCAACGAAATACGTCTCTCCACTGGCAGAAAACTTATCTCTGCTGTCGAAATACAACTCTCCGCTTGCAGAAAACTTATCTCCTGCGGCGAGAAACTTTTATCCCCGGCCTGACAACTTATCTCAGCCAACGAAATACGTCTCTCCACTGGCAGAAAATATTCTGCTGACGAAATACATCTCTCCGCTTGCAGAAAACTTATCTCCTGCGGCGAGACATTTTTATCCCCGGCCTGTCAACTATCTCTGCTAACGAAATACGTCTCTCCACTGGCAGAAAACTTATCTCTGCTGACGAAATACATCTCTCCGCTTGCAGAAAACTTATCTTCGCCGGCGAGAATTTATATCCCTGGCCTGACAATCTTATCTCTGCCACGAAATACGTCTCTCCACTGGCAGAAAACGTATCTCTGCTGACGAAATTAGTCTCTCCGCTTGCAGAAAACTTATCTCCGGCGGCGAGAAATTTATATCCCCGGCCCTGTCAACTTATCTCTGCTAACGACATACGTCTCTTCACTGGCAGAAAACTTATCTCTGCTGTCGAAATACATCTCTCCGCTTGCAGAAAACTTATCTCCTGCGGCGAGAAATTTTTATCCCCGGCCTGACAACTTATCTCTGCCAACGAAATACGTCTCTCCACTGGCAGAAAAACTTATCTCTGCCAACGAAATACGTCTCTCCACTGGCAGAAAACTTATCTCTGCTGTCGAAATACAACTCTCCGCTTGCAGAAAACTTATCTCCTGCGGCGAGAAACTTTTATCCCCGGCCTGACAACTTATCTCAGCCAACGAAATACGTCTCTCCACTGGCAGAAAACTTATCTCTGCTGACGAAATACATCTCTCCGCTTGCAGAAAACTTATCTCCTGCGGCGAGACATTTTTATCCCCGGCCTGTCAACTATCTCTGCTAACGAAATACGTCTCTCCACTGGCAGGAAAACTTATCTCTGCTGACGAAATACATCTCTCCGCTTGCAGAAAACTTATCTTCGCCGGCGAGAAATTTATATCCCTGGCCTGACAACTTATCTCTGCCAACGAAATACGTCTCTCCACTGGCAGAAAACGTATCTCTGCTGACGAAATACGTCTCTCCGCTTGCAGAAAACTTATCTCCTGCGGCGAGAAATTTTTATCCCCAGCCTGATAACTTATCTCTGCTAACGAAATACGTCTCTCCGCTGGCGGAAACTTATTTCCGGTGGCGGGAAATATATATCCTCTGCCGGACAACTTATCTCTGCTGACGAAATACGTCTCTCCACTTGCAGCAAACTTATCTCTGCTGACGAAATACGTCTCTCCGCTTGTAGAAAACTTATCTCCCGGCGGCGAGAAATTTATATTCCTGGCCTGACAACTTAATCTCGCCAACGAAATACGTCTCTCCACTGGCAGGAAACGTATCCCTGCTGACGAAATACGTCTCTCCGCTTGCAGAAAACTTATCTCCTGCGGCGAGAAATTTTTTATCCCCAGCCTGACAACTTATCTCTGCTAACGAATACGTCTCTCCGCTGGGGGAAAACTTATTTCCGGTGGCGGGAATATATATTCCCTGCCGGACAACTTATCTCTGCTGACGCAATACGTCTCTACGCTGGCAGAAAACTTATTTCCGGTGCCGGGAAATCGATATCGCTGGCGGACAACTATCTCCGCTGGCGGACAATTTATCTCCGCTGACGAACTACGATTCTCAATGGCAGAAATCTTATCTCGGCTGGCATAACATTTACCTCCGGCGGGCGGGAAATCTATATCCCCTGCCGGACAGCTTATCTCTGCCAACGAAATACGTCTCTCCACTGGCAGGAAACGTATCCCTGCTGACGAAATACGTCTCTTCGCTGCAGAAAAACTTATCTCCTGCGGCGAGAAATTTTATCCCCAGCCTGACAACTATCTCTGCTAACGAAATACGTCTCTCCGCTGGGGAAAACTATTTCCGGTGCGGGAAATATATATTCCCTGGCCTGACAACTTATCTCTGCCAACGAAATACGTCTCTTCACTGGCAGAAAACGTATCTCTGCTGACGAAATACGTCTCTCCGCTTGCAGAAAAACTTATCTTCTGCGGCGAGAAATTTGTATCCCCGGCCTGACAACTTATCTCTGCCAACGAAATACGTCTCTCCACTGGCAGAAAACGTATCTCTGCTGACGAATACGTCTCTCCGCTGGCGGAAAATTATTTCCGGTGGCGGGAAATATATGGGATATATATGCCGGACAACTTATTTCTGCTGACGAATACGTCTCTCCGCTTGCTGAAAACCTTATTTCTGCTGAAGAAATACGTCTCTCCGCTTGCAGAAAACTTATCTCCGGCGGCGAGAAATTTTTATCCCCGGCCTGACAAACTGACAACTGACAACGAACAACGTCTCTCCGCTGGGGGAAAACTTATTTCCGGTGGCGGGAAAAATATATTCCCTGCCGGACAACTTATCTCTGCTGACGAAATTACGTCTCTCCGCTTGTAAAAAACTAATCTCCGGCGGCGAGAAATTTATATCCCCAGCCTGACACTTATCTCTGCTAACGAAAAGCGTCTCTCCGCCGGCGGAAAGTTATTTCCGGTGGCGGAAAATATATATCCCCTGCCGGACAATTATCTCTGCTGATGAAATACGTCTCTACGCTGGCAGAAAACTTATCATCGGCGCCGTATATCTATATCCCCTGCCAGAGAACTTATCTCTGCTTACGAAATACGTCTCTCTGCTGGCGAAACTTATTTTCCGGTGCCGAGAAATCTATATCCGCTTGCGGACAACTTATCTCGCTGGCAGAAAATTTATCTCCGCTGACGAACTACGATTCTCCGTTGGCAGAAATCTTATATCCGACGGCGGGAAATTATTACATCCCCTGACGGACAATTTATCCCCGCTGACGAACTACGTTTCTCCGCCGGCAGAAAACTGATCTCCGCTGGCAGAACATTTACCTCCGGCGGCGGGAAATTTATATCCCCTGCCGGACAGCTTATCTCTGCTAACGAAATACTTTTCTCCGCTGGCGGAAAACTTGTTTCCGGTGGCGGTAAATATATATCCCTGCCGGACAACTTAACTCAGCTGACGAAATACGTCTCTCCGCTTGTAAAAAACTAATCTCCGGCGGCGAGAAATTTATATCCCCAGCCTGACAACTTATCTCTGCTAACGAAATACGTCTCTCGCTGCCGGAAAACTTATTTCCGGTGGCGGGAATATATCCCCTTCGGACAACTTATCTCAGCTGACGAAATACTTTTCTCCGCTGGCGGAAAACTTGTTTCCGGTGGCGGTAAATATATATCCCCTGCCGGACAACTTATCTCAGCTGACGAATACGTCTCTCCGCTTGTAAAAAACTAATCTCCGGCGCCGAGAAATTTATATCCCCAGCCTGACAACTTATCTCTGCTAACGAAATACGTCTCTCCGCTGCCGGAAAACTTATTTCGGTGGCGGGAAATATATATAGCCTTCCGGACAACTTATCTAAGCTGACGAAATACGTCTGTACGCTGGCAGAAAAACTTATCTCCGGCGGCGGAAAATCTATATCCTCTGCCAGACAACTTATCTCTGCTTACGAAATACGTCTCTCCGCTGGCGGAAAAATTATTTCCGGTGCGGGAAATCTATATCCTCTGCCGGACAACTTATCTCTGCTGACGAAAATACGTCTCTACGCTGGCAGAAAACTTATCTCCGGCGGCGGAAAATCTATATCCTCTGCCAGAAACTTATCTCTGCTTACGAAATACGTCTCTCCGCTGGCGGAAAAATTTTTTCCGGTGCCGGGAAATCTATATCCTCTGCCGGACAACTTATCTCTGCTGACGAATACGTCTCTCCGCTTGCAGCAAACTTATCCCCGCTGACGAATTACGTTTCTCCGCCGGCAGAAAAACTTATCTCCGGTGGCATAACATACTTCCGGCGGCGAGGAATTTATATCCCCTGCCGGATATCTTATCTTATATCTATCGCTGCTGACAAAATACATCTCTTCGCTGGCGAAAACTTATCTGCGGTGGCGGAAATTTATATCCGCTGGCGGAAAACTTTTCTCCGATAACGGACATATTATCTTCGCTGCGACAACTTATCTCCGCTGGCGGACAATTTATCTCCGCTGACGAACTACGATTCTCCAACTGGCAGAAATCTTATCTCCGGCGGCGGGAAATTATATCCCCTGACGGACAATTTATCCCCACTGACGAATTACGTTTCTCCGCCGGCAGAAAACTGATCTCCGCTGGCATAACATTTACCTCCGGCGGCGGGAAATCTATATCCCCTGCCGGACAGCTTATCTCTGCTAACGAAATACGTCTCTCCGCTGGCGGAAAACTTATTTCTGCTGAAGAAATACGTCTCTCCGCTTGCAGAAAACTTATCTCCGGCGGCGAGAAATTTTTATCCCGGGCCTGACAACTGACAACGAAATACGTCTCTCCGCTGGGGGAAAACTTATTTTCCGGTGGCGGGAAAAATATATTCCCTGCCGGACAACTATCTCTGCTGACGAAATACGTCTCTCCGCTTGTAAAAACTAATCTCCGGCGGCGAGAAATGATATCCCCAGCCTGACAACTATCTCTGCTAACGAAAAGCGTCTCTCCGCCGGCGGAAAAGTTATTTCCGGTGGCGGGAAATATATATCCTCTGCCGGACAACTTATCTCTGCTGACGAAATACGTCTCTCCGCTTGCAGAAACTTATCTCTGCTGACGAAATACGTCTCTCCGCTTGCATCAAACTTATCTCTGCTGACGAAATACGTCTCTCCGCTTGTAGAAAACTTATCTCCGGCGGCGAGAAATTTATATCCCTGGCCTGACAACTTATCTCTGCCAACGAAATACGTCTCTCCACTGGCAGAAAACGTATCTCTGCTGACGAATACATCTCTCCGCTTGCAGAAACTTATCTCCTGCGGCGAGAAATTTTTATCCCCAGCCTGACAACTTATCTCTGCTAACGAAATACGTCTCTCCGCTGGGGGAAAACTTATTTCCGGTGGCGGGAAATATATATTCCCTGCCGGACACTTATCTCTGCTGACGCAATACGTCTCTACGCTGGCAGAAAACTTATTTCCGGTGCCGGGAAATCGATATCGCTGGCGGACAACTTATCTCCGCTGGCGGACAATTTATCCCGCTGACGAACTACGATTCTCCACTGGCAGAAATCTTATCTCCGGCGGCGGGAATTTATATCCCCTGACGGACAATTTATCCCCACTGACGATTACGTTTCTCCGCCGGCAGAAAACTGATCTCCGCTGGCATAACATTTACCTCCGGCGGCGGGAAATCCTATATCCCCTGCCGGACAGCTTATCTCTGCTAACGAAATACGTCTCTCCGCTGGCGGAAAACTTATTTCCGGTGGCGGGAAATATATATCCCCTGCCGGAAACTTATTTCTGCTGACGAAATACGTCTCTCCGCTTGCTGAAAACTATTTCTGCTGAAGAAATACGTCTCTCCGCTTGCAGAAAACTTATCTCGGCGGCGAGAAATTTTATCCCCGGCCTGACAACTGACAACTGACAACGAAATACGTCTCTCACGCTGGGGGAAAAACTTATTTCCGGTGGCGGGAAAATATATTCCCTGCCGGACAACTTATCTCTGCTGGACGAAATACGTCTCTCCGCTTGTAAAAAACTAATCTCCTGCGGCGAGAAACTTTTATCCCCAGCCTGACACCTTATCTCTGCTAAAGAAATACGTCTCTCCGCTGGCGGGAAACTTATTTCCGGTGCCGGGAAATCGATATCCGCTGGCGGACAACTTATTTCCGCTGGCAGACAATTTATCTCCGCTGACGAAATACGATTCTCCACTGGCAGAAATCTTATCTCCGGCGGCGGGAAATATATATCCCCTGCCGGACAACTTATCTCCTCAGACGAACTACGTTTCTCCGCCGGCAGAAAACTGATCTCCGCTGGCGGGAAATCTATATCCCCTACCAGACAACTTATATCTGCTTACGAAATAAGTCTCTCCGTTGGAAGAAAACTTATTTCCGGGCAGGGAAATCTATATCCGCTGGCAGACAATTTATCTCAGCTAACGAACTACGATTCTCCACTGGCCGAAATCTTATCTCCGACGGCGGGAAACTTACATCCCCTAACTGAAAATTTACCCCCGCTGACGAATTACGTTTCCCGCGGCAGAAAACTAATCTCCGCTGGCAGAACATTTACCACCGGCGGCGGAAATCTGTATACCCTGCCGGACATCTTATCTCTGCTAACGAAATATGTCTCTCAGCTGGCGGAAAACTTATTTCCGGTGGCGGGAAATATATATCACCTGCCGGACAACTTATCTCTGCTGACGAATAAGTTTCTCCGCTTGCAGAAAACTTATCTCTGCTGGACGAAATATCTCGGCGGCGACAACATTATATCCCCTGCCTGACAACTTATCTCTGCTAAACGAAATACGTCTCGCTCCGCGTGGCGGAAAACTTATTTCCGGTGGCGGGAAATATATATCCCAGCGGACAACTTATCTATGCTGACGAAATACATCTCTCCGCTTGCAGAAAACTTATCTCCGGCAGCGAGAACATTATATCCCCGGCCTGACAACTTATCTCGCTACAAAATACGTCTGTCCGTTGGCGGAAAACTTATTTAAGGTGGCGGGAAATATATATCCACTGCCGGACAAGTTATCTCAGCTGACGAAACGTCTCTGCGCTGCAGAAAACTTATCTCCGCGGCGGAAAATTCTATGTCCTCTGCCAGACAACTTATCTCTGCTTACGAAATACGTCTCTCCGCTGGCGGAAAAATATTTCGGTGCCGGGCAATCTATATACTCTGCAGGACACCTTATCTCTGCTGACGAAATACGTCTCTTCGTTGGAGGAAAACTTATTCCCGGTGCTGGGAGATCTATATCCGCTGGCGGACACTTATCTCCGCTGGCAGACAATTTATCTCCGCTGACGAACTACGATTCTCCGCTGGCAGAAATCTTATCTCCGGCGGAGGGATTTTTTATATCCCCTGACGGAAAATTATCCACGCTGACGAATTACGTTTCTCCGCCGGCAGAAAACTTATCTCCGCTGGCAGAACATTTACTTACTTTACTTAGGCGGCGAGGAATTTATATTCACCTGCCGGACATCTTCTCTCTGCTGACAAAATACATCTCTTCGCTGGCGAAAACTTATCTGCGGTGGCGGAAATTTATATCCGCTGGCGGAAAACTTTTCTCCGATAACAGACATCTTATCTTCGCTGCCGGACAACTTATCTCCGCAGACGACCTACGTTTCTCCGCCGGCAGGAAAACTTATCTCCGCTGGCAAAACATTTACCTCCGGCGCCGTATATCTATATCCCCTGCCAGAGAACTTATCTCTGCTGACAAAATACGTCTCTCGCTTGCAGCAAACTTATCTCTGCTGACGAAATACGTCTCTCCGCTTGTAGAAAACTTATCTCCTGCGGCGAGAAACTTTTATCCCCAGCCTGACACCTTATCTCTGCTAAAGAAATACGTCTCTCCGCTGGCGGAAAACTTATTTCCGGTGCCGGGAAATCTATATCCACTGCCGGACAAGTTATCTCAGCTGACGAAATACGTCTCTGCGCTGGCAGAAAACTTATCTCCGGCGGCGGAAAATCTATGTCTCTGCCAGACAACTTATCTCTGCTTACGAACTTCGTCTCTCCGCTGGCGGAAAATTATTTCCGGTGCCGGGAAATCTATATACTCTGCAGGACAACTTATCTCTGCTGACGAAATACGTCTCTCCGCTGGCAGCAAACTTTATCCCCGCTGACGAATTTACGTTTCTCCGCCGGCAGAAAACTGATCTCCGCTGGCAGAACATTTACCTCCGGCGGCGTGAACTTATATCCCCTGCCGGACAGCTTATCTCTGCTAACGAAATACTTTCTCCGCTGGCGGAAAACTTGTTTCCGGTGGCGGTAAATATATATCCCCTGCCGGACAACTTAACTCAGCTGACGAAATACGTCTCTCCGCTTGTAAAAACTAATCTCCGGCGGCGAGAAATTTATATCCCCAGCCTGACAACTTATCTCTGCTAACGAAATACGTCTCTCCGCTGCCGGAAAACTTATTTCCGGTGGCGGGAAATATATATCCCCTTCCGGACAACTTATCTCAGCTGACGAAATACTTTTCTCCGCTGGCGGAAAACTTGTTTCCGGTGGCGGTAAATATATATCCCCTGCCGGACAACTTATCTCAGCTGACGAAATACGTCTCTCCGCTTGTAAAAAACTATCTCCGGCGGCGAGAAATTTATATCCCCAGCCTGACAACTTATCTCTGCTAACGAAATACGGTCTCTCCGCTGCCGGAAAACTTATTTCCGGTGGCGGGAAATATATATCCTCTGCGGACAACTTATCTCTGCTGACGAAATACGTCTCTACGCTGGCAGAAAACTTATCTCCGGCGGCGGAAAATCTATATCCTCTGCCAGACAACTTATCTCTGCTTACGAAATACGTCTCTCCGCTGGCGGAAAAAATTATTTCCGCTGCCGGGAAATCTATATCCTCTGCCGGACAACTTATCTCTGCTGACGAAATACGTCTCTCCGCTTGCCGGACACTTATCTCTGCTGACAAAATACGTCTCTCCGCTTGTAGAAAACTTATCTCCGGCGGCGAGAAATTTATATCCCCGGCCTGTCAACTTATCTATGTCAACGAAATACGTCTCTCCACTGTCAGAAAACGTATCTCTGCTGACGAAATACGTCTCTCCGCTTACAGAAAACTTATCTCCTGCGGCGAGAAATTTTTATCCCCAGCCTGACAACTTATCTCTGCTTACGAAATACGTCTCTCTGCTGGCGGAAAACTTATTTCCGGTGCCGAGAAATCTATATCCGCTTGCGGACAACTTATCTCCGCTGGCAGAAAATTTATCTCCGCTGACGAACTACGATTCTCCACTGGCAGAAATCTTATCTCCGACGGCGGGAAATTTACATCCCCTGCCGGACAATTTATCCCCGCTGACGAATTACGTTTCCCCGCCGGCAGAAAACTGATCTCCGCTGGCAGAACATTTACCCTCGGCGGCGGGAAATTATATCCCCTGCCGGACAGCTTATCTCTGCTAACGAAGTACTTTTCTCCGCTGGCGGAAAACTTGTTTCCGGTGGCGGTAAATATATATCCTCTGCCGGACAACTTATCTCTGCTGACGAAATACGTCTCTCCGCTTGCAGAAAACTTATCTCCGGCGGCGAGAAATTTATATCCCCGGCCTGTCAACTTATCTCTGCTAACGAAGTACGTCTTTCCACTGGCAGAAAACTTATCTCTGCTGACGAAATACATCTCTCCGCTTGCAGAAAACTTATCTCCGGCGGCGAGAAATTTATATCCCCGGCCTGTCAACTTATCTCTGCTAACGAAATACGTCTCTCCACTGGCAGAAAACGTATCTCAGCTGACGAAATACGTCTCTACGCTGGCAGAAAACTTATCTCCGGCGGCGGAAAATCTAATCCTCTGCCAGACAACTTATCTCTGCTTACGAAATCCGTCTCTCCGCTGGCGGAAAAATTATTTCCGGTGCCGGGAAATCTATATCCTCTGCCGGACAACTTATCTCTGCTGACGAAATACGTCTCTCCGCTTGCAGAAAACTTATGTCCTGCGGCGAGAAATTTTTATCCCCAGCCTGACAACTTATCTCTGCTAACGAAATACGTCTCTCCGCTGGCGGAAATCTTATATCCGGTGCGGGAATATATATCCTCTGCCGGACAACTTATCTCTGCTGACGAAATACGTCTCTCCGCTTGCAGCAAAACTTATCTCTGCTGACGAAATACGTCTCTCCGCTGTAGAAAACTTATCTCCTGCGGCGAGAACTTTTATCCCAGCCTGACAACTTATCTCTGCTAAGAAATACGTCTCTCCGCTGGCGAAAACTTATTTCCGGTGCCGGGAAATCTATATCCACTGCCGGACAAGTTATCTCTGCTGACGAAATACGTGTCTCCGCTTGCAGCAAACTTATCTCTGCTGACGAAATACGTCTCTCCGCTTGCAGAAAACTTATCTCCGGCGGCGAGACAATTTATATCCCCGGCCTGTCAACTTATCTCTGCTAACGAAATACGTCTCTCCACTGGCAGAAAACTTATCTCTGCTGACGAAATACATCTCTCCGCTTGCAGAAATCTAATCTCCTGCGGCGAGAAATGTTTATCCCCGGCCTGACAACTTATCTCTGCCAACGAAATAACGTCTCTCCACTGGCAGAAAACGTATCTCTGCTGACGAAATACGTCTCTCCGCTTGCAGAAAACTTATCTCCTGCTGCGAGAAATTTTATCCCCAGCCTGACAACTTATCTCTGCTAACGAAATACGTCTCTCCGCTGGCGGAAAACTATTTCCGGTGGCGGGAAATCTATATCCTCTGCCGGACAACTTATCTCTGCTGACGAAATACGTCTCTCCGCTTGCAGCAAACTTATCTCTGCTGACGAAATACGTCTCTCCGCTTGTAAAAACTAATCTCCGGCGGCGGGAAATTTATATCCCCGGCCTGACAACTTATCTCTTCTAACGAAATGCGTCTCTCCGCCGGCGGAAAACTTATTTCCGGTGGCGGGAAATATATATCCCCTGCTGGACAACTTATCTCTGCTGACGAAATACGTCTCTCTGCTGGCGGAAAACTTATTTCCGGTGCCGAGAAATCTATATGCGCTTGCGGACAACTTATCTCCGCTGGCAGACAATTATCTCCGCTGACGAACTACGATTCTCCACTGGCAGAAATCTTATCTCCGACGGCGGGAAATTCACATCCCCTGCCGGACAATTTATCCCCGCTGACGAATTACGTTTCCCCGCCGGCAGAAAACTGATCTCCGCTGGCAGAACAATTACCCTCGGCGGCGGGAAATTTATATCCCCTGCCGGACAGCTTATCTCTGCTAACGAAATACTTTTCTCCGCTGGCGGAAAACTTGTTTCCGGTGGCGGTAAATATATATCCTCTGCCGGACAACTTATCTCTGCTGACGAAATACGTCTCTCCGCTTGCAGAAAACTTATCTCCGGCGGCGAGAAATTTATATCCCCGGCCTGTCAACTTATCTCTGCTAACGAAGTACGTCTTTCCACTGGCAGAAAACTTATCTCTGCTGACGAAATACATCTCTCCGCTTGCAGAAACTTATCTCCGGCGGCGAGAAATTTATATCCCCGGCCCTGTCAACTTATCTCTGCTAACGAAATACGTCTCTCCACTGGCAGAAAACGTATCTCAGCTGACGAAATACGTCTCTACGCTGGCAGAAAACTTATCTCCGGCGGCGGAAAATCTATATCCTCTGTCAGACAACTTATCTCTGCTTACGAAATACGTCTCCCGCTGGCGGAAAAATTATTTCCGGTGCCGGGAAAATCTATATCCTCTGCCGGACAACTTATCTCTGCTGACGAAATACGTCTCTCCGCTTGCAGCAAACTTTATCCCCGCTGACGAATTACGTTTCTCCGCCGGCAGAAAACTTATCTCCGCTGGCATAACATTTACTTCCGGCGGCGAGGAATTTATATCCCCTGCCGGACATCTTATCGCTGCCTGACAAAATACATCTCTTCGCTGGCGGAAAACTTATCTGCGGTGGCGGAAATTTATATCCGCTGGCGGAAAACTTTTCTCCGATAACGGACATATTATCTTCGCTGCCGGACAACTTATCTCTGCTGACAAAATACGTCTCTCCGCTGGCGGAAAACTTATCTCCGGTGGCGGGAAATTCATATCCGCTTTCGGAAAATGTATCTCCAGAGGGGGAAATTTATATCTCCTGCCGGACAACTTATCTCTGCAGACGAACTACGTGTCTCCGCCTGCAGAAAACTTATCTCCGCTGGTAGAACATTTACCTCCGGCGGCGCGGAAATCTATATCCTCTGCCGGACAACTTATCTCTGCTGACGAAATACGTCTCTCCGCTTGCAGAAAACTTATTTTTGCTGGACCGAAATACGTCTCTCCGCTTGTAGAAAACTTATCTCCGGCGGCGAGAAATTTATATCCCCGGCCTGACAACTTATCTCTGCTAACGAAATACGTCTCTCCGCTGGCGGAAAACTTATTTCCGGTGGCGGAAAATATATATCCCTTGCCGGACAACTTATCTCTGCTGACGAAATACGTCTCTCCGCTTGCAGAAAACTTATCTCCGGCGGCGAGAAATTTATATCCCCGGCCTGTCAACTTATCTCTGCTAACGAAAATACGTCTTTCCACTGGCCAGAAAACTTATCTCTGCCTGACGAATACATCTCTCCGGCTTGCAGAAAACTCTATCTCCTGCGGCGAGAAATTTGTATCCCCAGCCTGACAACTTATCTCTGATAACGAAATACGTCTCTCCGCTGGCGGAAAACTTATTTCCGGTGGCGGAAAATATACATCCCCTGCTGACAACTTATCTCTGCTAAAGAATACGTCTCTCGCTGGCGGAAAACTTATTTCCGGTGCCGGGAAATCTATATCCACTGCCGGAAAACTTATCTCTGCTGACGAAATACGTCTCTCCGCTTGCAGCTAACTTATCTCTGCTGACGAAATACGTCTCTCCGGTTGCAAAAAACTTATCTCCGGCGGCGAGAAATTTATATCCCCGGAATGTCAACTTATCTCTGCCTAACGAAATACGTCTCTCCACTGGCAGAAAACTTATCTCTGCTGACGAAATACGTCTCTCCGCTTGCAGAAAACTTATCTCCTGCGGCGAGAAATTTTTATCTCCGGCCTGACAACTTATCTCTGCTAACGAAATACGTCTCTCCGCTGGCGGAAATCTTATTTCCGGTGGCGGGAAATATATATCCCCTGCCGGACAACTTATCTCTGCTGACGAAATACGTCTCTACGCTGGCAGAAAACTTATCTCCGGCGGCGGGAAATATATCCGCTGGCGGAAAACTTTTCTCCGCTGACAGACATTTTATCTCCGCTGACGAGCTACGTTTCTCCGCCGGCAGAAACTGATCTCCGCTGGCAGAACATTTACCTCCGGCGGCGGGAAATATATATCCCCTGTCGGACAAACTTATCTCTGCTACGAAATACGTCTCTCCGGTGGCGGAAAACTTATTTCCGGTACTTTGAAATCTATATCCGCTGGCGGACAATTTATCCCCGCTGACGAATTACGTTTCTCCGCTTGCAGCAAACTTATCTCTGCTGACGAAATACGTCTCTCCGCTTGTAGAAAACATATCTCCGGCGGCGAGAAATTTATATCCCCGGCCTGACAACTTATCTCTGATAACGAAATACGTCTCTCCGCTGGCGGAAATCTTATTTCCGGTGGCGGGAAATATATATCCTCTGCCGGACAACTTATCTCTGCTGACGAAATACGTCTCTCCGCTTGCAACAAACTTATCTCTGCTGACGAAATACGTCTCTCCGCTTGTAGAAAACTTATCTCCTGCGGCGAGAAATTGTTATCCCCAGCCTGACAACTTATCTCTGCTAAAGAAATACGTCTCTCCGCTGGCGGAAAACTTATTTCCGGTGCCGGGAAATCTATATCCACTGCCGGACAACTTATCTCTGCTGACGAAATACGTCACTCCGCTTGCAACAAACTTATCTCTGCTGACGAAATACGTCTCTCCGCTTGTAGAAAACTTATCTCCTGCGGCGAGAAATTTTTATCTCCGGCCTGACAACTTATCTCTGCTAACGAAATACGTCTCTCCGCTGGCGGAAATCTTATTTCCGGTGGCGGGAAATATATATATGTAGGGTTGGCAGCCCTTTAATGAGTATCGATCTATCGCTAGGGATAGTCAAGGGTAGAGGAAGATATATCGATAGTAAGTAAGAGTTCGACTGCGGGAGCGAGTAGACGTGCAGAGAAGAACGTGTTAAGAAAAAGATACTTATTGTAACCATTTATTAAAATAAAGACAATACAACGATGTGTGGCTTATATTTGATGGAGTTTCTGGAAGCGGATCTTACTCACTTGTAGGGAGCCCACCAAGGATCCCTACAATTTGGGGGCTCGTCCGGGATAGAACCACAAGTGAATGTGTATTCGTGTACAAGTTGCCAATACCATCAAGTTTTGCGCAACATTGTGAAATTACGACGAACGAAGCAACGAAGATCAGACGAAAGCAGATGCCGAGAAGCGGCTGTGAGAAACGAAAATAAAGAGGAAAGAGGACGCAAAACGACTCCATTCGTTTTCGTCAAGGTTCAGAGAGCAGAGGTAGCTAACGACGAAGAGCTACAGAGCTACAAAACGACGAAGAGCTACAGAGCTACAAAACGACGAGGCTACAAACGACGCAGACCCGAAAACGACGAGGGAAAGAGGACGCAAAACGACACTATTCGTTTTCGTCAAAGTTCAGAGAGCAGAGGTAGCTAACGGCGAAGAGCTACAGAGCTACAAAACGACGAGGCTACAAAACGACGCAGACCCGAAAACGACGAGGAAAGAGGACGCAAAACAACACTATTCGTTTTCGTCAGAAGAGCAAGGCAAACGGGAAAGAGTGAAAAGCCAACGACGAAAGTACGGAGCAAAGAGGACTGAAGAGACGTTCAGATTGCGAACGTGCAGAAAAGAGGAAAGCAGAAACGACGAAACAACAACAGTGGTACTTCGCACGGCCACGTGCGGCTTGTATACCCTGCGAACGACAACGACGTGAAGAAGACAGAGAAGAAGAACGCATCGTTTATCTGCGTGTATTGGAGAAGACGATTCTCACACCTGATGTCTGTACACGCAAGTATTGAATATACAGAATAGATTAAGGTGTTGCAAATTTTAGGAAGCGGATTTAACGTAAACTATATTTTAGCTAATTGTAATATGCAACGCGAAGAAATCTTAGACCTAACCGTAGCAGAGTTGAAGGAAAAATTGAAAGAGCTACATCTGCAGCATTCAGGTGTTAAATCAGTTTTACGGGAGAGACTATATTCGTATTTTAGACTAGATCAAGACGAAAACGAAGAATCTGTATACAAAGAAACGATCAATATAACTGGGAACGAACAGACAGAAGACGCGCCAATTTTAAATTCGGTAGGAGAAGCAGCAGTTGGTAGTTCAGTAAACATGGCGTTCACATTAAGAGACATCGAAGAATCCCTTTCAGCATTTACGGGCAATGGTTCTCCGGATGTTGATAACTGGCTACGTGATTTTGAACTTAATGCCTTAACAGTGAATTGGAATGATTTGCAAAAGTTTATATATGGCAGGACATTAGTGAAAGGTGCAGCGAAATTATTTTTGAGCAGTCAATCAGGCATTAATGATTGGAATTCTCTGAAGGAAGCACTAAAAAGTGAATTTAGTGAGAAGTTAACGGCCAAAGCAAGTTCATAAGCTATTAGAAAATAGAAAGAAGACCCATAAAGAGACTTTAATTGAATATTTTTATAGCATGTGTACCTTGGCAAGTCAATCCCAGCTAGATGAAGAAAGTATTATTGAATATATTATTGAGGGCATTCCAGACTCCAAGCAAAACAAAAGCTGTCTGTACCAAGCAAACAATTTTAAAGATTTTCGTGAGCAAATTAAGATTTATGAAAAGATCAGTGCAAATCAAGGAAGTACGCTAAAGGCAAACCCAAAGTTTGAGAATAGTTCGGTAAAATCAAGGATGAAAGGCGTTGTTTCAAATGTGGAGGTAGTAATCATATTGCAAAGTATTGCAAGGAAAGTGCCGTCAAATGTTTTAATTGCAATCAACTAGGTCACAAGGCAAATCAATGCGAGGCAAAAGGTTCACGAATGGCAACAGAGAAGAAAATTTCAAATGTCCAGCAATTTTCTCAGACCAGTTTTAATCGGGCTTTTAAGAATGTTGAAATCGGTAATGAAGATATCAGTGCATTGTTTGATTCTGGCAGCGATATTTGTACCATGAGCGAGAAAGTCTACAGAAAGATTTTCCCAGTTGCGTTGAAAAACGATATAAAAGAATTGATCGGAATAGGAGGCAAGAAAATATATACGTTGGGTTCATTTAATGTGGTTACTAAGTTGGATGACGTTCCTTTGGAAATGTGTTTCCATGTAGTCCGTGACGATGATACCCTGTACGAAGGTGTAATTGGAAGTGATGTTCTTGATTTTGTCAGTGCAAGCATAGGGAAGAAAGGAGTTTTCTTTCATTCAATAAATGACATCCGTCAAGGGGAGGTTGAAGTTCCACCGGAAAAGGAGTATGTTAGCAGTAGTTTCACTAAAGGAAGCCGCAATCTAGAGTTCATTAAATATAGTGATACTCAAGTGAGCAGGCCTCCGGATTCAGGGAGCGCAATTGATGAATTGGAAAAGACGTTCCATCAGATACTGTCGAGCAATATTATTGAAGAGTTTTCACGAGGAATAGACCTGTCGCATTTGAACCGTGAGGTGAGGTCAATAATAGCAGGATTGGTAGAAAATTATAAGCCCGTAAAACCAGAAAACAGCCCTGTTGAAATGAAGATAATATTGTCAGATGAAGTACCGGTCCGTCAAAGACCTAGACGCCTACCTTACGTGGACAATGAGAAAGTCGATAAGCAGGTCAGGGATTGGTTTAAAGGAGGGAATAATTCGCCATAGTGTTTCTGAATACTCGTCCCCTGTAGTGCTTGTCGCCAAGAAGGATGGCTCAAAAAGACTTTGTTGTGATTATAAAAACTTAATGAAAAGATAATTCGTGACAATTTTCCAATGGCGTTAATCGACGATGTTTTACTCAAGCTTCAGGATGGACGTGTTTTCACTACGTTGGACTTGTCTAATGGGTTTTTTCACGTGCCAGTACATGAGGATTCTCGTAAATATACCTCTTTTGTCACACAGAGTGGACAGTATGAATTTAATTATGTACCATTTGGGATGACTAACTCCCCTCCAGTATTTATGAGGTACATATATGCTGTTTTCAGATCATTGATAGATGACGGTATTTTGATTTTGTATATTATTTATTATTCCATCAAAGGATGTGCAAGAAGGACTTGAAAAATTAAAGAAGGTGTTGAGTATCGCAGAGATTTCAGGATTACGCATAAAATGGGAGAAATCGCAAGTGTTACAGCGCAAGGTTAATTTTTTGGGTTACATAATAGAGAATTCAACGATAAGACCATCTCAAGATAAAACTTCGGCAGTTGAAAATTTTCCAATTCCGAGAGACAGGAAACAAGTTCAACGCTATTTGGGCCTAACTTCCTATTTCCGTAGATTTGTTAAGGATTTTGCTGTCGTGGCCAGACCACTGACAAACTTGATGAAAAAGGATGTTTCTTTCAAAATGGGTGAAGAAGAGTTGGCATCATTCAATCAGTTGAAAGTTTATTTATCCTGTTCTCCTGTTTAAAGTTGTTTAATCAGAAGGGCAAAACTGAAGTTCACTGCGATGCAAGTATGTATGGGTATGGAGCTATACTTTTGCAAATGGACTCAGAGGATCAATGTTTCCACCCGGTAGAATATATGAGTCGTAAGACAACCCCAGCTGAAGAAAAGTATCCTTCATACGAGCTTGAAGTACTCGCTATAGTGCAGGCTTTAAAGAAGTGGAGAGTGTATTTGCTTGGGAGGAAAGATAAAAATTATTACTGACTGTAATGCTTTTGCGTTAACGATGAGGAAACAAGATGTTCCAGTTAAGGTATCTCGTTGGGCCATTTTTCTTCAGGACTTCGATTATGAAATTGAGCATCGTTCAGGGACAAAGATGAAACACGTCGATGCATTGAGTAGAGTGCATTGTTTTTTGTTGGAAGATTCACTGAGACATCGAATAAAGCAGGCTCAACGTCAGGATATTTGGATATCAGCAATTTGTAAGGTGCTAGAGTCGGGTTCTTACGACGACTTTTATTTGAAGTATGACATTTTGCACAAGGATCCAGTTAAAGAGTTGATCGTAATACCATCTGGGTTGGAAAGCGAAATCATAATGATTGCTCATCGTCAGGGTCATTTTGGTGTCAAAAGAACTATCGATTTAGTGCAGCGCGAATACTTTATTCCAGAGTTGTTAGGAAAAGTGGATAGGATTGTTAAGTCGTGTGTGGAGTGCATTGTGAGCGACGCAAAATGTGGAAAGAAAGAAGGGTATTTGAATGTAATTGACAAATCTGATGAGCCTTTGCAAACGTATCATATTGACCATATTGGACCGATGGAGTTGACTAAGAAACAGTATAACCACGTCCTAGTAGTTGTCGACGCTTTTTCTAAATTTGTCTGGCTTTATCCAACAAAGAGTACAGGCGCTGATGATGTGGTTGATAGGTTGCAGAAACAGGGCGAAGTTTTTGGAAACCCGAAGCGTGTGATCACGGATAGAGGCACTGCATTTACTGCTAATGTTTTCGAGGAATATTGTAAGGAACAGGATATCCAACATTTGCTGATAGCGACAGGAGTGCCGCGTGGTAATGGACAGGTAGAGCGAATTAATAAGGTCGTTACTACTATGTTAACAAAGCTTTGCGCAGAAGATCCGAAAGCCTGGTACAAGCATGTTGGTAGGGTACAATCGTTTATAAACTCCACTCCTCCGAGAAGTACCAAGATATCCCCATTTAAGATTTTGACAGGCATAAAAATGAGGACAAAGTATGACAGTGACTTAGAAAAGCTTGTAGAGGAAGAGTATATTTTAGAGCTGCAGCAGGAGAAAGAAGAAATTCGCAAGATAGCCAGAGATAACATAGTGCAGATACAAAATGAAAATTGCAAGTCGTTCAACAAGTCCCGGAAACCAGAAAATGAGTACCAAGTTAATGATATGGTAGCTATTAAGCGTACCCAATTTGGAACCGGATTGAAGCTAAAGGGAAGATTCTTGGGTCCTTATATTGTGACGCGTAAACTAAGACATGGACGGTACATTGTTGAGAAAGTGGGTGATGGTGAAGGGCCTTTGAAGACCAATACGGTGGCAGAGTATATGAAGATGTGGTCTCAATCATTCGGGTCGAATGATGAGTCAGGACGGCCGAATGTAGGGTTGGCAGCCCTTTAATGAGTATCGATCTATCGCTAGGGATAGTCAAGGGTAGAGGAAGATATATCGATAGTAAGTAAGAGTTCGACTGCGGGAGCGAGTAGACGTGCAGAGAAGAACGTGTTAAGAAAAAGATACTTATTGTAACCATTTATTAAAATAAAGACAATACAACGATGTGTGGCTTATATTTGATGGAGTTTCTGGAGCGGATTCTTACTCACTTGTAGGGAGCCCACCAAGGATCCCTACATATATATTCCCTGCCGGACAACTTATCTCTGCTGACGAATTACGTCTCTCCGCTTGCAGAAAACTTATCTCCGGCGGCGAGAAATTTATATCCCCGGCCTGTCAACTTATCTCTGCTGACAGACATTTTATCTCCGCTGACGAGCTACGTTTCTCCGCCGGCAGAAAACTGATCTCCGCTGGCAGAACATTTACCTCCGGCGGCGGGAAATCTATATCCCCTACCGGACAACTTATCTCTGCTGACGAAATACGTCTCTACGCTGGCAGAAAACTTATCTCCGGCGCCGGAAATCTATATCCCCTGCCAGACAACTTATCTCTGCTTACGAAATACGTCTCTCCGCTGGCGGAAAACTTATTTCTGCTGACGAAATACGTCTGTCCGCTTGTAGAAAACAGATCTCCGGCGGCGAGAAATTTATATCCCCGGCCTGACAACTTATCTATGCTAACGAAATACGTGTCTCCGCTGGGGGAAAACTTATTTCCGGTGGCGGGAAATATATATTCCCTGCCGGACAACTTATCTCTGCTGACGCAATACGTCTCTACGCTGGCAGAAAACTTATTTCCGGTGCCGGGAAATCTATATCCGCTGGCGGACAATTTATCCCCGCTGACGAATTACGTTTCTCCGCCGGCAGAAAACTAATCTCCGCTGGCAGAACATTTACCTCCGGCGGCGGGAAATCTATATCCCCTAACGGACAATTTATCCCCGCTGACGAATTACGTTTCTCCGCCGGCAGAAAACTGATCTCCGCTGGCAGAACATTTACCTCCGGCGGCGGGAAATCTATATCCCCTACCGGACAACTTATCTCTGCTGACGAAATACGTCTCTACGCTGGCAGAAAACTTATCTCCGGCGCCGGAAATCTATATCCCCTGCCAGACAACTTATCTCTGCTTACGAAATACGTCTCTCCGCTGGCGGAAAACTTATTTCTGCTGACGAAATACGTCTGTCCGCTTGCAGAAAACTTATCTCCGGCGGCGAGAAATTTTTATCCCCGGCCTGACAACTTATCTCTGCTAACGAAATACGTGTCTCCGCTGGGGGAAAACTTATTTCCGGTGGCGGGAAATATATATTCCCTGCCGGACAACTTATCTCTGCTGACGCAATACGTCTCTACGCTGGCAGAAAACTTATTTCCGGTGCCGGGAAATCTATATCCGCTGGCGGACAATTTATCCCCGCTGACGAATTACGTTTCTCCGCCGGCAGAAAACTAATCTCCGCTGGCAGAACATTTACCTCCGGCGGCGGGAAATCTATATCCCCTGCCGGACAACTTATCTCTGCTGACGAAATACGTCTCTACGCTGGCAGAAAACTTATCTCCGGCGCCGGAAATCTATATCCCCTGCCAGACAACTTATCTCTGCTTACGAAATACGTCTCTCCGCTGGCGGAAAACTTATTTCTGCTGACGAAATACGTCTGTCCGCTTGCAGAAAACTTATCTCCGGCGGCGAGAAATTTTTATCCCCGGCATGACAACTTATCTCTGCTAAAGAAATACGTATCTCCGCTGGCGGAAAACTTATTTCCGGTGGCGGAAAATATACATCCCTTGCCGGACAACTTATCTCTGCTGACGAAATACGTCTCTCCGCTAGCAGAAAACTTATCTCTGCTGACGAAATACTTCTCTCCGCTTGCAGAAAACTTATCCCCTGCGGCGAGAAATTTTTATCCCCAGCCTGACAACTTATCTCTGCTAACGAAATACGTCTCTCCGCTGGCGGAAAACTTATCTCCGCTGACGAACTACGATTCTCCACTGGCAGAAATCTTATCTCCGACGGAGGGAAATTTACATCCCCTGACGGACAATTTATCCCCGCTGACGAATTACGTTTCTCCGCCGTCAGAAAACTGATCTCCGCTGGCAGAACATTAACCTCCGGCGGCGGGAAGTTTATATCCCCTGCCGGACAGCTTATCTCTGCTAACGAAATACATTTCTCCGCTTGCAGCAAACTTATCTCTGCTGACGAAATACGTCTCTCCGCTTGTAGAAAACTAATCTCCGACGGCGTGAAATTTATATCCCCGGCCTGGCAACATATCTCTGCTAACGAAATACGACTCCCCGCCGGCGGAAAACTTATTTCCGGTGGCGGGAAATATATATCCCCTGCCGGACAACTTATCTCTGCTGACGAAATACGTCTCTCCACTTGCAGAAAACTTATTTCTGCTGACGAAATACGTCTCTCCGCTTGTAGAAAACTAATCTCCGGCGGCGGGAAATTTATATCCCCTAACGGACAATTTATCCCCCTGACGAGTTACGTTTCTCCGCCGGCAGAAAACTGATCTCCGCTGGCATAACATTTACCTCCGGCGGCGGGAAGTGTATATCCCCTGCCGGACAGCTTATCTCTGCTAACGAAATACTTTTCTCCGCTGGCGGAAAACTTGTTTCCGGTGGCGGTAAATCTATATCCTCTGCCGGACAACTTATCTCTGCTGACGAAATACGTCTCTCCGCTGGCAGCAAACTTATCTCTGCTGACGAAATACGTCTCTCCGCTTGTAGAAAACTAATCTCCGACGGCGAGAAATTTATATCCCCGGCCTGGCAACATATCTCTGCTAACGAAATACGACTCTCCGCCGGCGGAAAACTTATTTCCGGTGGCGGGAAATATATATCCCCTGCCGGACAACTTATCTCTGCTGACGTAATACGTCTCTCCACTTGCAGAAAACTTATTTCTGCTGAAAAAAGATGTCTCTTCGCTTGCAGAAAACTTATCTCCGGCGGCGAGAAATTTATATCCCCGGCCTGACCACTTAACTATGCTAGCGAAATACGTCTCTCCGCTGGCGGAAAACTTATTTCCGGTGGCGGGAAATATATATCCCCTGCCGGACAACTTATCTCTGCTGACGAAATACGTCTCTCCACTTGCAGAAAACTTAATTCTGCTGACGACATACGTCTGTCCGCTTGCAGAAATCTTATCTCCGGCGGCGAGAAATTGTTATCCCCGGCCTGACAACTTATCTCTGCTAACGAAATACTTCTCTCCGCTGGCGGAAAACTTGTTTCCGGTGGCGGGAAATCTATATCCTCTGCCGGACAACTTATCTCTGCTGACGCAATACGTCTCTCCGCTTGCAGCAAACTTATCTCTGATGACGAAATACGTATCTCCGCTTGTAGAAAACTAATCGCCGGCGGCGAGAAATTTATATCCCCGGCCTGACAACATATCTCTGCTAACGAAATACGTCTCTCCGCCGGCGTAAAACTTATTTCCGGTGGCGGGAAATATATATCCCCTGCCGGACAACTTATCTCTGCTGACGAAATACGTCTCTACGCTGGCAGAAAACTTATCTCCGGCGCCGGAAATCTATATCCCCGGTCTGAAAACATATCTCCGCTAACGAAATACGTCTCTCCGCCGGCGGAAAACTTATCTACGGTGGCGGGAAATATATATCCCCTGCCGGACAACTTATCTCCGTAGACGAACTACGTTCCTCCGCCGGCAGAAACCTTATCTCTGCTGGAAGAACATTTACCTCCGGGGGTGGGAAATTTATATCGCCTGCCGGACATCGTATCTCGGCTGACAAAATACATCTCTCCGCTGGCGGAAAACTTATTTCCGGTGGCGGGAAATATATATCCCCTGCCGGACAGCTTATCTCTGCTGACGAAATACGTCTCTACGCTGGCAGAAAACTTATTTCCGGTGGCGGGAAATATATATCCCCTGCCGGACAACTTATCTCTGCTGACGAAATACGTCTCTACGCTGGCAGAAAACTTATCTCCGGCGCCGGAAATCTATATCCCCGGTCTGAAAACATATTTCCGCTAACGAAATACGTCTCTCCGCCGGCGGAAAACTTATCTACGGTGGCGGGAAATATATATCCCCTGCCGGACAACTTATCTCCGTAGACGAACTACGTTCCTCCGCCGGCAGAAACCTTATCTCTGCTGGAAGAACATTTACCTCCGGGGGTGGGAAATTTATATCCCCTGCCGGACAACTTATCTCTGCTGACGAAATACGTTTCTACGTTGGCAGAAAACCTATCTCCGGCGGCGGGAAATCTATATCCACTGCCAGAAAACTTATCTCTGCTTACAAAATACGTCTCTCCGCTGGCGGGAAACTTATTTCCGGTGCCGGGAAATTTACATCCCCTGCCGGACAACTTATATCTGCTGACGAAATACGTCTCTCCGCTGGCGGAAAACTTATTTCCGGTGCCGGGAAATCGATATCCGCTGGCGGACAACTTATCTCCGCTGGCAGACAATTTATCTCCGCTGACGAACTACGATTCTCCACTGGCAGAAATCATATCTCCGACGGCGGGAAATTTACATCCCCTGCCGGACATCTTATCTCGGCTGACAAAATACATCTCTCCGCTGACGGAAAACTTATTTCCGGTGGCGGGAAATATATTTCCTCTGCCGGACAACTTATCTCTGCTGACGAAATACGTCTCTACGCTTGCAGAAAACTTATTTCCGGTGGCGGGAAATATATATCCCCTGCCGGAAAACTTATCTCTGCTGACGAAATACGTCTCTCCGCTTGCAGAAAACTTATCTCTGCTGACTAAATACGTCTCTCCGCTGGCGGAAAACTTATCTCCGGCGGCGGGAAATCAATATCCCCTGACAGACAACTTATCTCTGCTGACGAAATACGTCTCTCCGCTTGCAGAACACTTATCTCTGCTGACGAAATACGTCTCTCCGCTGGCGGAAAACTTATTTCCGGTGCCGGGAAATCGATATCCGCTGGCGGACAACTTATCTCCGCTGGCAGACAATTTATCTCCGCTGACGAACTACGATTCTCCACTGGCAGAAATCTTATCTCCGACGGCGGGAAATTTACATCCCCTGCCGGACATCTTATCTCGGCTGACAAAATACATCTCTCCGCTGGCGGGAAACTTATTTCCGGTGCCGGGAAATTTACATCTCCTGCCGGACAACTTATCTCTGCTGACGAAATACGTCTCTCCGCTTGCAGAAAACTTATCCCTGCTGACGAAATACGTCTCTCCGCTGGCGGAAAACTTATTTCCGGTGCCGGGAAATCGATATCCGCTGGCGGACAACTTATCTCCGCTGGCAGACAATTTATCTCCGCTGACGAACTACGATTCTCCACTGGCAGAAATCTTATCTCCGACGAAGGGAAATTTACATCCCCTGCCGGACAACTTATCTCCGCAGACGAACTACGTTCCTCCGCCGGCAGAAACCTTATCTCTGCTGGAAGAACATTTACCTCCGGGGGTGGGAAATTTATATCGCCTGCCGGACATCGTATCTCGGCTGACAAAATACATCTCTCCGCTGGCGGAAAACTTATTTCCGGTGGCGGGAAATATATATCCCCTGCCGGACAGCTTATCTCTGCTGACGAAATACGTCTCTACGCTGGCAGAAAACTCATTTCCGGTGGCGGGAAATATATATCCCCTGCCGGACAACTTATCTCTGCTGACGAAATACGTCTCTACGCTGGCAGAAAACTTTTTTCCGGTGCCGAGAAATCTATATCCGCTTGCGGACAACTTATCTCCGCTGGCAGACAATTATCTCCGCTGACGAACTACCGATTCTCCACTGGCAGAAATCTTATCTCCGACGGCGGGAAATTTACATCCCCTGCCGGACAACTTATCTCCGCAGACGAACTACGTTCCTCCGCCGGCAGAAACCTTAGCTCTGCTGGAAGAACATTTACTTCCGGTGGTGGGAAATTTATATCCCCTGCCGGACAACTTATCTCTGCTGACGAAATACGTCTCTACGCTGGCAGAAAACTTATCTCCGGCGGCGGGAAATCTATATCCCCTGCCAGACAACTTATCTCTGCTTACGAAATACGTCTCTCCGCTGGCGGGAAACTTATTTCCGGTGCCCGAAAATCGATATCCGCTGGCGGACAACTTATCTCCGCTGACGAAATACGATTCTCCACTGGCAGAAATCTTATCTCCGACGGCGGGAAATTTACATCCCCTGCCGGACATCTTATCTCGGCTGACAAAATACATCTCTCCGCTGGCGGAAAACTTATTTCCGGTGGCGGGAAATATATATCCCCTGCCGGACAAATTATCTCTGCTGACGAAATACTTCTCTACGCTGGCAGAAAACTTATTTCCGGTGGCGGGAAATAAATATCCCCTGCCGGACAACTTATCTCTGCTGACGAAATACGCCTCTCCGCTTGCAGAAAACTTATCTCTGCTGACGAAATACGTCTCTCCGCTGGCGGAAAACTTATCTCCGGCGGCGGGAAATCAATATCCCCTGCCAGACAACTTATCTCTGCTGACGAAATACGTCTCTCCGCTTGCAGAAACTTACTCTGCTGACGAAATACGTCTCTCCGCTGGCGGGAAACTTATTTCCGTGTGCCGGGAATCGATATCCCGCTGGCGGACAACTATCTCCGCTGGCAGACAATTTATCTCCGCTGACGAACTACGATTCTCCACTGGCAGAAATCTTAATCTCCGGACGAAGGGAAATTTACATCC
>NW_022881748.1:0-40881 GCF_009870125.1 Drosophila pseudoobscura | reverse complement strand
TCTCTGCTGACGAAATACGTTTCTACGCTGGCAGAAAACTTATCTCCGGCGGCGGGAAATTTATATCCCCTGCCGGACAACTTATCTCTGCTGACAAAATAGGTCTCTCCGCTGGCGGAAAACTTATTTACGGTGGCGGGAAATCTATATTCCCTGCCAGACAACTTATCTCTGCTGACGAAATACGTCTCTCCGCTGGCGGAAATCCTTTTTCCGGTGCCGGGAAATCTATAATCCGCTGCCGGACATCTACTCTGCTGACGAACATACGTCCTCTCCGCTGGCGGAAATCCTTTTTCCGGTGCGGGAAATCTATATCCGCCGCCTGACATCTTATCTCTGCTGACGAAATACGTCTCTCCGCTGGCAGGAAACTTATTTCCGGTGGGAAAGGAAAAAAAAATCTATATCCCCTGCCGGCAACTTATCTCTGCTGGTACGAAATACGTCCTCTCCGCTGGCGGAAAACTTATCTCCGGTGGCGGGAAATTTATATCCCCTGCCGGACATCTTATCTCTGCTGACAAAATGCATCTCTTCGCTGGCGGAAAACTTATTTACGGTGGCGGGAAATCTATATTCCCTGCCAGACAACTTATCTCTGCTGACGAAATACGTCTCTCCGCTGGCGGAAATCCTTTTTCCGGTGCCGGGAAATCTATATCCGCTGCCGGACATCTTATCTCTGCTGACGAAATACGTCTCTCCGCTGGCAGAAGAAACTTATCTTCCGGCGCGGGGAAAATTATATCCCCTGCCGGACAACTTATCTCTGCTGACAAAATAGGTCTCTCCGCTGGCGGAAAACTTATCTCCGGTGGCGGGAAATTTATATCCGCTGCCGGAAAACTTTTCACCAGAGGGGGAAATTTATACCCCCTGCCGGACAACTTATCTCCGCAGACGACCTACGTTTCTCCGCCGGCAGAAAACTTATCTCCGCTGGCAAAACATTTACTTCCAGCGACGGGAAATTTATATCCCCTGACGGACATCTTATCTCGGCTGACAAAATACATCTCTCCGCTGGCGGAAAAGTTATCTGCGGTTAGCGGGAAATTTATATCCGCTGGCGGAAAACTTTTCTCCCCCCCTCTGGAAAACTTATCTCCGCTGGCGAAAATTACTTCCGGCGGCGAGGAATTTATATCCCCTGCCGGACATCTTATCTCTGCTGACAAAATACATCTCTTCGCTGGCGGAAAACTTATTTTACGGTGGCAGGGGAAATCTATATCCCCTGCCGGACAACGTATCTCTGCTGACCAAAATACGTCTCTCCGCTGGCGGAAAACTTATTTACGGTTTCGGGAAATCTATATCCCTGCCGGACAACTTATCTCTGCTTGACGAAATACGTCTCTCCGCTGGCGGAAAACTTATCTCCGCTGACAGACATCTTATCTTATCTTATCTTTGCTGACAAATACGTCTTTCCGCGGGCAGAAAACTTATCTCCGGCGGCGGGAAATTTATATCCCCTGCCGGACAACTTATCACTGCTGACAAAATACGTCTCTACGCTGGCAGAAAACTTATTTCCGGTGGCGGGAATCTATATTCCCTGCCAGACAACTTATCTCTGCTCACAAATACGTCTATCCGCTGGCGGAAAACTTATCTCCGGCGGCGTGAAATCTATATCCCCGGCCTGACAACTTATCTCTGCTGACGAAATACGTCTCTCCGCTGGCGGAAAACTTATTTCCGGTGGCGGAAAATCTATATCCCCTGCCGGACAACTTATCTCTGCTGACGAAATACGTCTCTCCGCTGGCGGAAACTTATCTCCGGTGGCGGGAAATTTATATCCCCTGCCGGACAACTTATCACTGCTGACAAAATACGTCTCTACGCTGGCAGAAAACTTATCTCCGGTGGAGGGAAATTTATATCCCCTGCCGGACAACTTATCTCTGCTGACAAAATACGTCTCTCCGGTGGCGGAAAACTTATCTCCGGTGGCGGGAAATTTATATCCGCTGGGGGAAAACTTTTCTCCAGAGGGGGAAATTTATAGCCCCTGCCGGACAACTTATCTCTGCTGACAAAATATGTCTGTCCTCTGGCAGAAAACTTATCTCCGGTGGCGGGAAATTTATATCCGCTGGCGGAAAACTTTTCTCCAGAGGGGGAAATTTATAGCCCCTGCCGGACAACTTATCTCTGCTGACAAAATCCGTCTCTCCGGTGGCGGAAAACTTATCTACGGCGGCGGGAAATCTATATTCCCTGCCAGACAACTTATCACTGCTGACAAAATACGTTTCTACGCTGGCAGAAAACTTATCTCCGGTGGAGGGAAATTTATATCCCCTGCCTGACAACTTATCTCTGCTGACGAAATACGTCTCTCCGCTGGCGGAAAACTTATTTCCGGTGGCGGAAAGTCTATATCCCCTGCCGGACAACTTATCTCTGCTGACGAAATACGTCTCTCCGCTGGCAGAAATCTTATTTCCGGTGCCGGGAAATCTATATCCGCTGCCGGACATCTTATCTCTGCTGACGAAATACGTATCTACGCTGGCAGAAAACTTATCTCCGGCGGCGGGAAAATTATATCCCCTGCCGGACAACTTATCTCTGCTGACAAAATACGTCTCTCCGCTGGCGGAAAACTTATCTCCGGTTGCGGGAAATTTATATCCGCTGCCGGACAACTTATCTCTGCTGACGAAATACGTCTCTCCGCTGGCAGAAAACTTATCTCCGGTGGCGGGAAATTTATATCCCCTGCAGGACAACTTATCTCTGCTGACAAAATACGTCTCTCCGGTGGCGGAAAACTTATCTCCGGTGGCGGGAAATTTATATCCCCTGCCGGACAACTTATCTCTGCTGACAAAATACGTCTCTCCGGTGGCGGAAAACTTATCTCCGGTGGCGGGAAATTTATATCCCCTGCCTGACAACTTATCTCTGCTGACGAAATACGTCTCTCCGCTGGCGGAAAACTTATTTCCGGTGGCGGAAAATCTATATCCCCTGCCGGACAACTTATCTCTGCTGACGAAATACGTCTCTCCGCTGGCAGAAAACTTATCTCCGGTGGCGGGAAATTTATATCCCCTGCCGGACAACTTATCTCTGCTGACAAAATACGTCTCTCCGGTGGCGGAAAACTTATCTCCGGTGGCGGGAAATTTATATCCCCTGCCTGACAACTTATCTCTGCTGACGAAATACGTCTCTCCGCTGGCGGAAAACTTATTTCCGGTGGCGGAAAATCTATATCCCCTGCCGGACAACTTATCTCTGCTGACGAAATACGTCTCTCCGCTGGCAGAAAACTTATCTCCGGTGGCGGGAAATTTATATCCCCTGCCGGACAACTTATCTCTGCTGACAAAATACGTCTGTCCGCTGGCAGAAAACTTATCTCCGGTGGCGGGAAATTTATATCCGCTGGCGGAAAACTTTTCTCCAGAGGGGGAAATTTATAGCCCCTGCCGGACAACTTATCTCTGCTGACAAAATACGTCTCTCCGGTGGCGGAAAACTTATCTCCGGTGGCGGGATATTTATATCCGCTGGGGGAAAACTTTTCTCCAGAGGGGGAAATTTATAGCCCCTGCCGGACAACTTATCTCTGCTGACAAAATACGTCTCTCCGGTGGCGGGAAATTTATATCCGCTGGGGGAAAACTTTTCTCCAGAGGGGGAAATTGATAGCCCCTGCCGGACAACTTATCTCTGCTGACAAAATACGTCTGTCCGCTGGCAGAAAACTTATCTCCGGTGGCGGGAAATTTATATCCGCTGGCGGAAAACTTTTCTCCAGAGGGGGAAATTTATAGCCCCTGCCGGACAACTTATCTCTGCTGACAAAATACGTCTCTCCGGTGGCGGAAAACTTATCTACGGCGGCGGGAAATCTATATTCCCTGCCAGACAACTTATCACTGCTGACAAAATACGTCTCTACGCTGGCAGAAAACTTATCTCCGGTGGAGGGAAATTTATATCCCCTGCCTGACAACTTATCTCTGCTGACGAAATACGTCTCTCCGCTGGCGGAAAACTTATTTCCGGTGGCGGAAAATCTATATCCCCTGCCGGACAACTTATCTCTGCTGACGAAATACGTCTCTCCGCTGGCAGAAAACTTATCTCCGGTGGCGGGAAATTTATATCCCCTGCCGGACAACTTATCACTGCTGACAAAATACGTCTCTCCGCTGGCAGAAAACTTATCTCCGGTGGCGGGAAATTTATATCCCCTGCCGGACAACTTATCACTGCTGACAAAATACGTCTCTACGCTGGCAGAAAACTTATCTCCGGTGGAGGGAAATTTATATCCGCTGCCGGAAAACTTTTGACCAGAGGGGGAAATTTATATCCCCTGCCGGACATCTTATCTCGGCTGACGGTATGGTGGCCTTTAACTTGGGGTCTAGCATAACACCCAGATCATCCACCAGGGTAATTCTCTCAAGAGAACCCCCAAATAGGGTGTAGGGAGCCAACAAAGGGCTAGAACGATGAAATGTCATAACTTTGCATTTCGAGGCATTAAGGTGTAACAAGAAGGCCACAGTGGCCCTCTATACTTGCAGGAAAGCCTTCGGACTAAAATGGGGAATGACCCCATATATAGTTCGGTGGCTCTACACCGCCATCATACGACCAATCATGCTCTATGGAGTGGTGGTATGGTGGCCAGCCTTGGACAAAAGGACAGGCCTCAATAAACTCAACAGAGTTCAACGCATGGCAGAACTATGCATAACCGGCGGGCTACGCACTACTCCAGGGGAAGCCCTGGATACTGTGCTGGACCTCCTCCCGGTTGATCTCATGGGAAAGAAGGTGGCAACACTTTCCGCCCTCCGAATGAGAGAAGCCAGACTGTGGAAAGCATCCGCGGTTGGGCACTCGGGAATCCTGATGAGACTCCCGCAATTACCAGAGAGGACAGATTACTGTATCCCCAGTGATCACCTCTCGACGCCCTTCCAGGTATCAATCCCATCTAGGGAGGACTGGGAGATGGGCGAACCAGGGCCTGCTAATGCGGTCCACTTCTACACTGATGGCTCAAAGCTAGACGGCCGCGTAGGAGGCGGAGTCTACTGCAGCGAGCTGAATATCAGTCATTGCTTCAGGCTCCCGGATCACTGTAGTGTGTTCCAAGCGGAGGTTGAAGCCATCAAGGAGGCCATTTCGATCGTCTCCAAACTACTCCTAGATACGCACTTAGTGTGCGTCTTCTCGGACAGCCAAGCAGCTATCAAAGCTCTAGGCTCAATATCGTCGAACTCAGCGACTGTAAATGACTGCCGCAAGTCTCTGCACGAGATCGCAGAGCAGTTAGATCTCTTCCTTATATGGGTCCCCGGCCACAGGGACATCGAGGGGAATGACGCCGCCGACGAGCTAGCCAGGCAGGGTACTACGATTCCTCTCCTATCGGAGAGGGAGCAAGTAGCGATGCCTTTGGCTACGTGCAGGCTCCTAACGCACGAATTGTTCGAGCAAAATGCCAATAGGAGATGGCAGCAAACCGTTTCCTGTAAAGTCTCAAGATTGATATGGCCATATCGATCGAAGAAGCGCTCAGCAGAGCTGTATAAACTCAGCAGAGCACAGTGCTCTGCAGTTACTAGAGCCATTACGGGACACTGGCAGATCGGCACTCACGCCTCTAGACTGTCAATCCCTCATAACGACTTCTGCAGGAGTTGTCGCGACGAGGAGGAGGAGGAATCGGTCCCCCACTTCTTCTGCCACTGCCCAGCCCTTGGAAATCGTCGTCTTCGTATTCTCGGGGCCGCTTTCCTCACGGACATTTCGGACCTATCCGTAATCAAACCAGGGACCTTGTCCAAATACATCCAAGCCACCGGATGGGACTGCCCTTAACCTGCAGTAGTATGCTCTCACGGTTCGGGCAACGCGAAGGGGCACATGCCCATGCGGCAACACAACGGACCTGTCTATAGGTCCAAGTGAGCTTGGGGGCGGGAGGCTCTTATCCCCCCCCCCCCCCCCTCCCGGCTACCGCTTTAACCTAACCTAACCTAAGGGGCCTAGATGGCTGCCCTGTGGTACTCCCGAAGAAACCTTTACTGGTAAAGAGAGGGAGTTTTTGAAGAGGACTCTTTGAGACCTAGAACAAAGATAGCTAGAAATCCATCTCAGGTGGTTGGGCGGAAACCCTAAAAGGGCAAGTTTATGTGCTAGAAGGGAATGGTTTACAGAGTCGAATGCTTTACTAAAGTCGGTGTAAATAACATCCGTCTGTAAGTTACCTTGAAAGCCTTTAATAATGAAAGAGGTAAACTCTAACAAGTTCGTGGTGGTTGATCGCCGCCTTATAAATCCATGCTGAGTTGGAGATATAAGTGACTTGCAGAGATGTTGCAAGTGCGGAGTTAAAACCTTCTCAAACAATTTGGGAATAGCGGATAACTTTGCTATACCTCTATAATTTTTTGCATCAGACTTGCTACCTTTTTTATGGAGAGGAATTATAAACGATTCCTTCCAGATTGGGGGGAAGCAAGAGGAATCAATGGACAGGGTGAATAGTTTAAGCAATGGTCCACACAGAGCCTCGGCGCAGTACCTGAGTACACAACCTGGAACCCCGTCTGGACCCGGTGAAAACACCAGCTTAACTAGTCGAAGATCTTGAAGTAGGGAATATTCATTTAACAAGGGACTGAAAATGCCGTTCGACCTTGGTAATCCGTATGGGTACGGTTGACCAGAGTAGCGTTCCTCAGAATAGGTGGTTTGGAAAAACTGGGCAAAAAGATCGGCAATCGCCTGATCATTATTTGCCGACGTATTACAAAATGATAGCGAGGATGGGTGTGCGGACGTTCTACGCTTACTGTTTACGAAGCAGTAAAACTGTTTAGGGTCCTGAGAAAAGCGTATCCTGCAACGAGATAGGTAGTTCTTATAGCATTGAGCATTAAGAATTGAAAAGTTTGACCGAGCTATTACATAACGAGAGTGAGAAGTAAGAGAACCCACTTCTTGAAATTTGTTATAAAGTCTTGATTTTAAGTTTTTTAGACTGGATAACTCTTTGGTAAACCAAGGGGGTTTTCCAGATCTAATCGGACAAGAAAGCGGGACACAAGAATCAAAAAATGTGCCAAGAGCATTGTAAAAAATGTTTGTGCCTTTTGTGACATCAGTGCACAAGTACAAAGCGGACCAATCAAAATCTTTAATTAGGTTATTAAACTCGGCTTTACGGCAGCGGACACGTTCAGGTAGTCTACTCGACCGATCCAATACAGTTGGTCCTATATCTAGCGACACCTCGAAAGTAGGGTGGTAGGCGTCTTCAGGTATAGTGAGCGGAAGGGCTCGGGTTAACAACACTATGTTCGGATCCGATACAAAGCATAGATCAAGCAATCGACCCAAGGAATTTTTCACATGATTGACTTGAGACAGGGACAGGTCAAGCAAGCCGTCAACAAAGTCATGTCGTGACATGGGCACTAGGATACTAGACTCGTTTACCGAAGACCAAACAGTTCCTGGCAAGTTGAAGTCACCAAGAACTATCATACGATCTTTATCAGATAGCGAGGAAGAAACAGCGGCTAAAGCGGACAAGTGCTGCTCATAAATTGAAATATCCGAAGAAGGTGGGATATACGGCGGCGGGACATCTTATCTCGGCAAACAAAATACATCTCTCCGCTGGCGGAAAACTTTTCTCCAGAGGGGGCAATTTATAGCCCCTGCCGGACAACTTATCTCTGCTGACAAAATACGTCTCTCCGGTGGCGGAAAACTTATCTCCGGTGTCGGGAAATTTATATCCCCTGCCGGACAACTTATCTCTGCTGACAAATACATCTCTCCGCTGGCGGAAAACTTATCTGCGGTAGCGGGAAATTTATATCCGCTGGCGGAAAACTTTTCTCCGCTGACAGACATCTTACCTTATCTTATCTTTGCTGACAAAATACGTCTTTCCGCGGGCAGAAAACTTATCTCCGGCGGCGGGAAATCTATATTCCCTGCCGACAACTTATCTCTGCTGACAAAATACGTCTCTCCGGTGGCGGAAAACTTATCTCCGGTGGCGGGAAATTTATACCCCCTGCCGGACAACTTATCTCTGCTGACAAAATACATCTCTCCGCTGGCAGAAAACTTATCTCCGGTGGCGGGAAATTTCTATCCGCTGGCGGAAAACTTTTCTCCAGAGGGGGAAATTTATAGCCCCTGCCGGACAACTTATCTCCGCTGACGAACTACGTTTCTCCGCCGACAGAAAACTTATCTCCGGTGGCGGGATATTTCTATCCGCTGGCGGAAAACTTTTCTCCAGAGGGGGAAATTTATAGCCCCTGCCGGACAACTTAACTCCGCTGACGAACTACGTTTCTACGCCGGCAGAAAACTTATCTCCGCTGGCAGAACATTTACCTCCGGCGGCGGGAAATATATATCCCCTGCCGGACAACTTATCTCTGCTGACGAAATACGTCTCTCCGCTGGCGAAAAACTTATTTCCGGTGCCGGAAAATCTATATCCCCTGCCGTACAACTTATCTCTGCTGACGAAATATGTCTCTACGCTGGCAGAAAACTTATCTCCGGCGGAGGGAAATTTATATCCCCTGCCGGACAACTTATCTCTGCTGACAAAATACGTCTCTACGGTGGCGGAAAACTTATCTCCGGTGGCGGGTAATATATATCCCCTGCCGGACAACTTATCTCTGCTGACGAAATACGTCTCTTCGCTGGCAGTAAACTTATCTCCGGTGGCGGGAAATATATATCCCCTGCCGGGCAACTTATCTCCGCAGACGAACTACGTTCCTCCGTCGGCAGAAAACTTATCTCTGATGGCAGAACATTTACCTCCGGCGGCGGGAAATTTATATCCCCTGCCGGACAACTTATCTCTACTGACAAAATACGTCTCTCCGCTGGCAGAAAACTTATCTCCGGTGGCGGGAAATTTCTATCCGCTGGCGGAAAACTTTTCTCCAGAGGGGGAATTTTATAGCCTCTGCCGGACAACTTATCTCCGCTGACGAACTACGTTTCTCCGCCGACAGAAAACTTATCTCCGCTGGCAGAACATTTACCTCCGGCGGCGGGAAATTTATATCCCCTGCCGGACAACTAATCTCTACTGACAAAATACGTCTCTCCGCTTGCAGAAAACTTATCTCTGTTGACGAAATACATCTTTTCGCTTGCAGAAAACTTATCTCTGTTGATGAAATACGTCTCTCCGCTGGCGGAAAACTTATTTCCGATGGCGGGAAGTTCATATCCGCTTGCGGAAAACTTTTCTCCAGAGGGGGAAATTTATATCCCCTGCCGGACAGCTTATCTCGGCTGACAAAATACGTCTCTCTGCTTGCAGAAAACTTATCTCTGCTGACGAAATACGTCTCTCCGCTTGCAGAAAACTTATCTTTGCTGACGAAATACGTCTCTCCGCTGGCGGAAAACTAATTTCCGGTGGCGGGAAATATATATCCCCTGCCGGACAACTTATCTCCGCTAGCAGACAATTTATCTCCGCTGACGAACTACGATTCTCCGCTGGCAGAAATCTTATCTCCGGCGGCGGAAATTTTTTATATCCCCTGACGAACAATTTATCCCCGCTGACGAATTACGTTTCTCATCCCCGTTACGTTTACATCACCGTCCTGACAACTTATCTCTGCTAACGAAATAGGTCTCTCCGCTGGCGGAAAACATACTACGGCTGAGGGAAATCTATAGACCCTGCCAGACAAATTATCTCTGCTGACGAAATACGCCTCTCCGCTGGCGAAAAACTTATTTCCGGTGCCGGGAAATCTATAGCCCCTGCCGGACAACTTATCTCTGCTGACGAAATACGTCTCTCCGCTTGCAGAAAACTTATCTCCGGCGGCGAGAAGTTTATATCCCCGGCCTGACAACTTATCTCTGCTGACGAAATATGTCTCTTCGCTTGCAGAAAACTTTTCTCCACGGGGGGAAAATTATATCCTCTGCCGGACATCTTATCTCTGCTGACAAAATACATCTCTAAGCTTGCAGAAAACTTATCTCTGCTGACGAAATACGTCTCTCCGCTTGCAGAAAACTTATCTCCGGTGGCGAGAAGTTTATATCCCCGTCCTGACAACTTATCTCTGTTGACGAAATACGTCTCTCCGCTGGCAGTAAACTTATCTCCGGTGGCGGGAAATATATATCCCCTGCCGGACAACTTATCTCCGCTGGCAGACAGTTTATCTCCGCTAACGAACTACGATTCTCCGCTGGCAGAAATCTTATCTCCGGCGGCGGGAATTTTTTATATCCCCTGACGGACAATTTATCCCCGCTGGCGAATTGCGTTTCTCCGCCGGCAGAAAACTTATCTCCGCTGGCAGAACATTTACTTATGGAGGCGAGGAATTTATATCACCTGCCGGACATCTTATCTCTGCTGACAAAATACATCTCTTCGCTGGCGGAAAACTTATCTGCGGTGGCGGAAATGTATATCCGCTGGCGGAAAACTTTTCTCCGATAACAGACATCTTATCTTCGCTGCCGGACAACTTATCTCTGCTGACGAACTACGTTTCTCCGCCGGCAGAAAACTTATCTCCGCTGGCAGAACATTTACCTCCGTCGGCGGGAAATTTATATCCCCTGCCGGACATCTTATCTCGGCTGAAAAAATACATCTCTCCGCTGGAGGAAAACTTATTTCCGGTGGCGGGAAATCTATATCCCCTGCCGGACAACTTATCTCTGCTGACGAAATACGTCTCTCCGCATGCAGAAAACTTACCTCCGGCGGCGAGAAGTTTATATCCCCGTCCTGACAACTTATCTCTGCTAACGAAATACGTCTCTCCGCTGGAGGAAAACTTATTTCCGGTGCCGGGAAATCTATATCCCCTGCCGGACAACTTATCTCTGCTGACGAAATACGTCTCTCCGCTTGCAGAAAACTTATATCCAGCGGCGAGAAGCTTATATCCCCGGCCTGACAACTTATCGCTGCTGACGAAATACGTCTCTCCGCTTGCAGAAAACTTATTTCCGGTGGCGGGAAATATATATCCCCTGCCGGACAACTTATCTTTGCTGACGAAATACGTCTCTACGCTGGCAGAAAACTTATCTCCGGCGGCGGGAAATCAATATCCCCTGCCGGACAACTTATCTCCGCTGGCAGACAACTTATCTCTGCTGACGAACTACGTTTCTCCGCCGGCAGAAAACTTATCTCCGCTGGCAGAACATTTACCTCCGTCGGCGGGAAATTTATATACCCTGCCGGACAACTTATCTCTGCTAACGAAATACGTCTCTCCGCTTGCAGAAAACTTATCTCCGGCGGCGAGAAGTTTATATCCCCGTCCTGACAACTTATCTCTGCTAACGAACTACGTCTCTCCGCTGGCGGAAAACTCATCTACGGCTGCGGGAAATCTATAGACCCTGCCAGACAAATTATCTCTGCTGACAAAATACGTCTCTCCGCTGGCGGAAAACTTATTTCCGGTGCCGGGAAATCTATATCCCCTGCCAGACAACTTATATAACAGTAAACTTATCTCCGGTGGCAGGAAATATATATCCCCTGCCGGACAACTTATCACTGCTGACGAAATACGTCTCTACGCTGGCAGAAAACTTATTTCCGGTGGCGGTAAATCTATATCCCCTGCCGGACAACTTATCTCTGCTGACGAAATACGTCTCTCCGCTTGCAGAAAACTTATCTTTGCTGACGAAATACGTCTCTCCGCTGGCGGAAAACTAATTTCCGGTAGCGGGAAATAGATTTCCCCTTCCGGACAACTTATCTCTGCTGACGAAATACGTCTCTCCGCTGGCAGTAAACTTATCTCCGGTGGCGGGAAATATATATCCCCTGCCGGACAACTTATCTCCGCTGGCAGACAGTTTATCTCCGCTAACGAACTACGATTCTCCGCTGGCAGAAATCTTATCTCCGGCGGCGGGAATTTTTTATATCCCCTGACGGACAATTTATCCCCGCTGACGAATTGCGTTTCTCCGCCGGCAGAAAACTTATCTCCGCTGGCAGAACATTTACTTATGGAGGCGAGGAATTTATATCACCTGCCGGACATCTTATCTCTGCTGACAAAATACATCTCTTCGCTGGCGGAAAACTTATCTGCGGTGGCGGAAATGTATATCCGCTGGCGGAAAACTTTTCTCCGATAACAGACATCTTATCTTCGCTGCCGGACAACTTATCTCTGCTGACGAACTACGTTTCTCCGCCGGCAGAAAACTGATCTCCGCTGGCAGAACATTTACCTCCGTCGGCGGGAAATTTATATCCCCTGCCGGACATCTTATCTCGGCTGAAAAAATACATCTCTCCGCTGGAGGAAAACTTATTTCCGGTGGCGGGAAATCTATATCCCCTGCCGGACAACTTATCTCTGCTGACGAAATACGTCTCTCCGCATGCAGAAAACTTACCTCCGGCGGCGAGAAGTTTATATCCCCGTCCTGACAACTTATCTCTGCTAACGAAATACGTCTCTCCGCTGGAGGAAAACTTATTTCCGGTGCCGGGAAATCTATATCCCCTGCCGGACAACTTATCTCTGCTGACGAAATACGTCTCTCCGCTTGCAGAAAACTTATCTCCGGCGGCGAGAAGTTTATATCCCCGGCCTGACAACTTATCGCTGCTGACGAAATACGTCTCTCCGCTGGCGGAAAACTTATTTCCGGTGCCGGGAAATCTATATCCCCTGCCGGACAACTTATCTCTGCTGACGAAAAACGTCTCTCCGCTTGCAGAAAACTTATATCCAGCGGCGAGAAGCTTATATCCCCGGCCTGACAACTTATCGCTGCTGACGAAATACGTCTCTCCGCTTGCAGAAAACTTATTTCCGGTGGCGGGAAATATATATCCCCTGCCGGACAACTTATCTTTGCTGACGAAATACGTCTCTACGCTGGCAGAAAACTTATCTCCGGCGGCGGGAAATCAATATCCCCTGCCGGACAACTTATCTCCGCTGGCAGACAACTTATCTCTGCTGACGAACTACGTTTCTCCGCCGGCAGAAAACTTATCTCCGCTGGCAGAACATTTACCTCCGTCGGCGGGAAATTTATATACCCTGCCGGACAACTTATCTCTGCTAACGAAATACGTCTCTCCGCTTGCAGAAAACTTATCTCCGGCGGCGAGAAGTTTATATCCCCGTCCTGACAACTTATCTCTGCTAACGAACTACGTCTCTCCGCTGGCGGAAAACTCATCTACGGCTGCGGGAAATCTATAGACCCTGCCAGACAAATTATCTCTGCTGACAAAATACGTCTCTCCGCTGGCGGAAAACTTATTTCCGGTGCCGGGAAATCTATATCCCCTGCCAGACAACTTATCTCTGCTAACGAAATACGTATCTCCGCTGGCGGAAAACTTATCTCCGGCGGCGATTAATTTATATCCCCGGCCTGACAGCTTATCTCTGCTGACGAAATACGTCTCTACGCTGGCAGAAAAATTATCTCCGGCGGCGGGAAATCTATATCCCCTGCCAGACAACTTATCTCTGTTGACGAAATACGTCTCTACGCTGGCAGAAAACTTATCTCCGGCGGCGCGAAATCTATATCCCCTGCCAGACAACTTATCTCTGCTAACGAAATACGTATCTCCGCTGGCGGAAAACTTACTTATGGAGGCGAGGAATTTATATCACCTGCCGGACATCTTATCTCTGCTGACAAAATACATCTCTTCGCTGGCGGAAAACTTATCTGCGGGGGCGGAAATTTATATCCGCTGGCGGAAAACTTTTCTCCGATAACAGACATCTTATCTTCGCTGCCGGACAACTTATCTCTGCTGACAAAATACGTCTATCCGAAATTCATATCCGCTTGCGGAAAACTTTTCTCCAGAGGGGGAAATTTATAACCCCTGCCGGACAGCTTATCTCCGCAGACGAACTACGTATCTCCGCCGGCAGAAAACTTATCTCCGCTGGCAGAACATTAACCTACGGCGGCGGGAAAGTTATATCCCCTGCCGGACATCTTATCTCGGCTGACAAAATACATCTCTCCTCTTGCAGAAAACTTATCTCCGGCGGCGAGAAATATATATCCCCTGCCGGACAACTTATCTCTGCTGACGAAATACGTCTCTACGCTGGCAGAAAACTAATCTCCGGCGGCGCGAAATCTATATCCCCTGCCAGACAACTTATCTCTGCTAACGAAATACGTCTCTCCGCTGGCGGAAAACTTATTTCCGGTGCGGGGAAATCTATATTCGCTGGCGGACAACTTATCTCCGCTGGCAGACAATTTATCTCCGCTGACGAACTACGATTCTCCGCTGGCAGAAATCTTATCTAAGGCGGCGGGAATTTTTTATATCCCCTGGCGGACAATTTATCCCCGCTGACGAATTACGTTTCTCCGCCGGCAGAAAACTTATCTCCGCTGGCAGAACATTTACTTACTTTACTTATGGCGGCGAGGAACTTATATCACCTGCCGGACATCTTATCTCTGCTGACAAAATACATCTCTTCGCTGGCGGAAAACTTATCTGCGGAGGCGGAAATTTATATCCGCTGGCGGAAAACTTTTCTCCGATAACAGACATCTTATCTTCGCTGCCGGACAACTTATTTCAGCTGACGAACTACGTTTCTCCGCCGGCAGAACATTTACCTCCGTCGGCGGGAAATTTATATCCCCAGCCTGACAACTTATCTCTGCTAACGAAATACGTCTCTCCGCTGGCGGAAAACTTATTTCCGGTGCCGGAATATCTATATCCCCTGCCAGACAACTTATCTCTGCTAACGAAATACGTCTCTCCGCTGGCAGAAAACTTATCTCCGGCGGCGGGAAAATTATATCCCCTGCCGGACAACTTATCTCTGCTGACAAAATACGTCTCTCCGCTGGCGGAAAACTTATCTCCGGTGGCGGAAAATTTATATCCGCTGCCGGAAAACTTTTCACCAGAGGGGGAAATTTATACCCCCTGCCGGACAACTTATCTCCGCAGACGACCTACGTTTCTCCGCCGGCAGAAGACTTATCTCCTCTGGCAAAACATTTACTTCCGGCGACGGGAAATTTATATCCCCTGCCGGACAACTTATCTCTGCTGACAAAATACGTCTCTCCGCTGGCGGAAAACTTATCTCCGGTGGCGGGAAATTTATATCCGCTGCCGGAAAACTTTTCACCAGAGGGGGAAATTTATACCCCCTGCCGGACAACTTATCTCCGCAGACGACCTACGTTTCTCCGCCGGCAGAAGACTTATCTCCTCTGGCAAAACATTTACTTCCGGCGACGGGAAATTTATATCCCCTGCCGGACAACTTATCTCTGCTGACAAAATACGTCTCTCCGCTGGCGGAAAACTTATCTCCGGTGGCGGGAAATTTATATCCGCTGCCGGAAAACTTTTCACCAGAGGGGGAAATTTATACCCCCTGCCGGACAACTTATCTCCGCAGACGACCTACGTTTCTCCGCCGGCAGAAGACTTATCTCCTCTGGCAAAACATTTACTTCCGGCGACGGGAAATTTATATCCCCTGCCGGACAACTTATCTCTGCTGACAAAATACGTCTCTCCGCTGGCGGAAAACTTATCTCCGGTGGCGGGAAATTTATATCCGCTGCCGGAAAACTTTTCACCAGAGGGGGAAATTTATACCCCCTGCCGGACAACTTATCTCCGCAGACGACCTACGTTTCTCCGCCGGCAGAAAACTTATCTCCGCTGGCAAAACATTTGCTTCCGGCGACGGGAAATTTATATCCCCTGCCGGACATTTTATCTCGGCTGACAAAATACATCTCTCCGCTGGCGGAAAACTTATCTGCGGTAGCGGGAAATTTAAATCCGCTGGCGGAAAATTTATATCCGCTGGCGGAAAACTTTTCTCCGCTGACAGACATCTTATCTTATCTTATCTTTGCTGACAAAATACGTCTTTTCGCGGTCAGAAAGCTTATCTCCGGCGGCGGGAAATTTATATCCGCTGGCGGAAAACTTTTCACCCCCCCTCTGGAAAGCTTATCTCCGCTGGCAGAACATTTACTTCCGGCTGCGAGGAATTTATATCCCCTGCCGGACATCTTATCTCTGCTGACAAAATACATCTCTTCGCTGGCGGAAAACTTATTTACGGTGGCGGGAAATCTATATCCCCTGCCGGACAACTTATCTCTGCTGACGAAACATGTATCTCCGCTTGCAGAAAACTTATCTTTGCAGACGAAATACGTCTCTTCGCTGGTGGAAAACTTATTTCCGGTGGCGCGAAATATATATCCCCTGCCGGACAACTTATCTCTGCTGACAAAATACGTCTCTCCGCTGGCGGAAAACTTATCTACGCAGACGACCTACGTTTCCCCGCCGGCAAAAAACTTATCTCCGCTGGCAAAACATTTACTTCCGGCGTCGGGACATCTTATCTCGGCAAACAAAATACATCTCTCCGCTGGCAGAAAACTTATTTCCGGTGGCGGGAAATATATATCCCCTGCCGGACAACTTATCTCTGCTGACGAAATATGTCTCTACGCTGGCGGAAAACTTATTTCCGGTGGCGGGAAATTTATATCCCCTGCCGGACAACTTATCACTGCTGACAAAATCCGTCTCTCCGCTGGCAGAAAACTTATTTCCGGTGACGGGAAATATATATCCGCTGGCGGAAAACTTTTCTCCAGAGGGGGAAATTTATAGCCCCTTCCGGACAACTTATCTCTGCTGACAAAATACGTCTCTCCGCTGACGGAAAACTTATCTCCGGTGGCGGGAAATTCATATCCCCTGCCGGACAACTTATCTCTGCTGACAAAATACGTCTCTCCGCTGGCGGACAACTAATTTCCGGTGGCGGGAAGCTTATATCCCCTGCCGGACAACTTATCTCTGCTGACGAAATACGTCTCTCCGCTTGCAGAAAACTTATCTTTGCTGAAGAAATACGTCTCTCCGCTGGCGGAAAACTTATTTCCGGTGGCGGGAAATGTATATCCCCTGCCGGACAACTTATCTCTGCTGACGAAATACGTCTCTCCGCTGGCGGAAAACTTATCTCCGGCGGCGAGAAGTTTATATCCCCGTCCTGACAACTTATCTCTGCTAACGAACTATGTCTCTCCGCTGGCGGAAAACTCATCTACGGCTGCGGGAAATCTATAGACCCTGCCAGACAAATTATCTCTGCTGACAAAAAACGTCTCTCCGCTGGCGGAAAACTTATTTCCGGTGGCGGGAAATATATATCCCCTGCCGGACAACTTATCTCTGCTGACGAAATACGTCTCTACGCTGGCGGAAAACTTATCTCCGGTGGCGGGAAATTTATATCCCCTGCCGGACAACTTATCACTGCTGACAAAATACGTCTCTCCGCTGGCAGAAAACTTATCTCCGGTGGCGGGAAATATATATCCGCTGGCGGAAAACTTTTCTCCAGAGGGGGAAATTTATAGCCCCTTCCGGACAACTTATCTCTGCTGACAAAATACGTCTCTCCGCTGGCGGAAAACTTATCTCCGGTGGCGGGAAATATATATCCCCTGCCGGACAACTTATCTCTGCTGACGAAATATGTCTCTACGCTGGCAGAAAACTTATCTACGCAGACGACCTACGTTTCTCCGCCGGCAAAAAACTTATCTCCGCTGGCAAAACATTTACTTCCGGCGGCGGGACATCTTATCTCGGCAAACAAAATACATCTCTCCGCTGGCGGAAAACTTATTTCCGGTGGCGGGAAATATATATCCCCTGCCGGACAACTTATCTCTGCTGACGAAATATGTCTCTACGCTGGCGGAAAACTTATCTCCGGTGGCGGGAAATTTATATCCCCTGCCGGACAACTTATCACTGCTGACAAAATCCGTCTCTCCGCTGGCAGAAAACTTATCTCCGGTGACGGGAAATATATATCCGCTGGCGGAAAACTTTTCTCCAGAGGGGGAAATTTATAGCCCCTTCCGGACAACTTATCTCTGCTGACAAAATACGTCTCTCCGCTGGCGGAAAACTTATCTCCGGTGGCGGGAAATATATATCCCCTGCCGGACAACTTATCTCTGCTGACGAAATACGTCTCTACGCTGGCGGAAAACTTATCTCCGGTGGCGGGAAATTTATATCCCCTGCCGGACAACTTATCACTGCTGACAAAATACGTCTCTCCGCTGGCAGAAAACTTATCTCCGGTGGCGGGAAATATATATCCGCTGGCGGAAAACTTTTCTCCAGAGGGGGAAATTTATAGCCCCTTCCGGACAACTTATCTCTGCTGACAAAATACGTCTCTCCGCTGGCGGAAAACTTATCTCCGGTGGCGGGAAATATATATCCCCTGCCGGACAACTTATCTCTGCTGACGAAATACGTCTCTACGCTGGCGGAAAACTTATCTCCGGTGGCGGGAAATTTATATCCCCTGCCGGACAACTTATCACTGCTGACAAAAAACGTCTCTCCGCTGGCGGAAAACTTATCTCCGGTGGCGGGAAATTTATATCCGCTGCCGGAAAACTTTTCACCAGAGGGGGAAATTTATACCCCCTGCCGGACAACTTATCTCCGCAGACGACCTACGTTTCTCCCCCGGCAGAAGACTTATCTCCTCTGGCAAAACATTTACTTCCGGCGACGGGAAATTTATATCCCCTGCCGGACAACTTATCTCTGCTGACAAAATACGTCTCTCCGCTGGCGGAAAACTTATCTCCGGTGGCGGGAAATTTATATCCGCTGCCGGAAAACTTTTCACCAGAGGGGGAAATTTATACCCCCTGCCGGACAACTTATCTCCGCAGACGACCTACGTTTCTCCGCCGGCAGAAAACTTATCTCCGCTGGCAAAACATTTGCTTCCGGCGACGGGAAACTTATATCCCCTGCCGGACATTTTATCTCGGCTGACAAAATACATCTCTCCGCTGGCGGAAAACTTATCTGCGGTAGCGGGAAATTTAAATCCGCTGGCGGAAAATTTATATCCGCTGGCGGAAAACTTTTCTCCGCTGACAGACATCTTATCTTATCTTATCTTTGCTGACAAAATACGTCTTTCCGCGGTCAGAAAGCTTATCTCCGGCGGCGGGAAATTTATATCCGCTGGCGGAAAACTTTTCACCCCCCCTCTGGAAAGCTTATCACCGCTGGCAGAACATTTACTTCCGGCTGCGAGGAATTTATATCCCCTGCCGGACATCTTATCTCTGCTGACAAAATACATCTCTTCGCTGGCGGAAAACTTATTTACGGTGGCGGGAAATCTATATCCCCTGCCGGACAACTTATCTCTGCTGACGAAACACGTATCTCCGCTTGCAGAAAACTTATCTTTGCAGACGAAATACGTCTCTTCGCTGGTGGAAAACTTATTTCCGGTGGCGCGAAATATATATCCCCTGCCGGACAACTTATCTCTGCTGACAAAATACGTCTCTCCGCTGGCGGAAAACTTATCTACGCAGACGACCTACGTTTCCCCGCCGGCCAAAAACTTATCTCCGCTGGCAAAACATTTACTTCCGGCGGCGGGACATCTTATCTCGGCAAACAAAATACATCTCTCCGCTGGCGGAAAACTTATTTCCGGTGGCGGGAAATATATATCCCCTGCCGGACAACTTATCTCTGCTGACGAAATACGTCTCTACGCTGGCGGAAAACTTATCTCCGGTGGCGGGAAATTTATATCCCCTGCCGGACAACTTATCACTGCTGACAAAATCCGTCTCTCCGCTGGCAGAAAACTTATCTCCGGTGACGGGAAATATATATCCGCTGGCGGAAAACTTTTCTCCAGAGGGGGAAATTTATAGCCCCTTCCGGACAACTTATCTCTGCTGACAAAATACGTCTCTCCGCTGGCGGAAAACTTATCTCCGGTGGCGGGAAATTCATATCCCCTGCCGGACAACTTATCTCTGCTGACAAAATACGTCTCTCCGCTGGCGGACAACTAATTTCCGGTGGCGGGAAGTTTATATCCCCTGCCGGACAACTTATCTCTGCTGACGAAATACGTCTCTCCGCTTGCAGAAAACTTATCTTTGCTGAAGAAATACGTCTCTCCGCTGGCGGAAAACTTATTTCCGGTGGCGGGAAATGTATATCCCCTGCCGGACAACTTATCTCTGCTGACGAAATACGTCTCTCCGCTGGCAGAAAACTTATCTCCGGCGGCGAGAAGTTTATATCCCCGTCCTGACAACTTATCTCTGCTAACGAACTATGTCTCTCCGCTGGCGGAAAACTCATCTACGGCTGCGGGAAATCTATAGACCCTGCCAGACAAATTATCTCTGCTGACAAAAAACGTCTCTCCGCTGGCGGAAAACTTATTTCCGGTGGCGGGAAATATATATCCCCTGCCGGACAACTTATCTCTGCTGACGAAATACGTCTCTCCGCTTGCAGAAAACTTATCTTTGCTGACAAAATACGTCTCTCCGCTGGCGGAAAACTAATTTCCGGTGGCGGGAAATGTATATCCCCTGCCGGACAACTTATCTCTGCTGACAAAATACGTCTCTCCGCTGGCAGAAAACTTATCTCCGGTGGCGGGAAATATATATCCCCTGCCGGACAACTTATCTCTGCTGACGAAATACGTCTCTCCGCTTGCAGAAAACTTATCTTTGCTGACAAAATACGTCTCTCCGCTGGCGGAAAACTAATTTCCGGTGGCGGGAAATGTATATCCCCTGCCGGACAACTTATCTCTGCTGACGAAATACGTCTCTCCGCTGGCAGTAAACTTATCTCCGGTGGCGGGAAATATATATCCCCTGCCGGACAACTTATCTCTGCTGACGAAATACGTCTCTACGCTGGCAGAAAACTTATTTCCGGTGGCGGGAAATATATATCCCCTGCCGGACAACTTATCTCTGCTGACGAAATACGTCTCTACGCTGGCGGAAAACTTATCTCCGGTGGCGGGAAATTTATATCCCCTGCCGGACAACTTATCACTGCTGACAAAATACGTCTCTCCGCTGGCAGAAAACTTATCTCCGGTGGCGGGAAATATATATCCGCTGGCGGAAAACTTTTCTCCAGAGGGGGAAATTTATAGCCCCTTCCGGACAACTTATCTCTGCTGACAAAATACGTCTCTCCGCTGGCGGAAAACTTATCTCCGGTGGCGGGAAATTCATATCCCCTGCCGGACAACTTATCTCTGCTGACAAAATACGTCTCTCCGCTGGCGGACAACTAATTTCCGGTGGCGGGAAGTTTATATCCCCTGCCGGACAACTTATCTCTGCTGACGAAATACGTCTCTCCGCTTGCAGAAAACTTATCTCCGGCGGCGAGAAGTTTATATCCCCGGCTTGACAACTTATCTCTGCCAACGAAATACGTCTCTCCGCTGGCGGAAAACTTATCTCCGGCGGCGAGAAATCTATATTCCCTGCCAGACAACTTATGTCTGCTGACGAAATACCTCTCTCCGCTGGCGGAAAACTTATTTCCGGTGCCGTGAAATCTATATCCCCTGCCAGACAACTTATCTCTGCTAACGAAATACGTGTCTCCGCTGGCGAAAAACTTATTTCCGGTGCCGTGAAATCTATATCCCCTGCCAGACATCTTATCTCTGCTAACGAAATACGTGTCTCCGCTGGCGAAAAACTTATTTCCGGTGGCGGGAAATCTATATCCCCTGCCGGACAACTTATCTCTGCTGATGAAATACGTCTCTCCGCTTGCAGAAAACTTATCTTTGCTGACAAAATACGTCTCTCCGCTGGCGGAAAACTAATTTCCGGTGGCGGGAAATGTATATCCCCTGCCGGACAACTTATCTCTGCTGACGAAATACGTCTCTCCGCTGGCAGTAAACTTATCTCCGGTGGCGGGAAATATATATCCCCTGCCGGACAACTTATCTCTGCTGACGAAATACGTCTCTACGCTGGCAGAAAACTTATTTCCGGTGGCGGGAAATATATATCCCCTGCCGGACAACTTATCTCTGCTGACGAAATACGTCTCTCCGCTTGCAGAAAACTTATTTCCGGCGGCGAGAAGTTTATATCCCTGGCTTGACAACTTATCTCTGCCAACGAAATACGTCTCTCCGCTGGCGGAAAACTTATTTCCGGCGGCGAGAAGTTTATATCCCCGGCTTGACAACTTATCTCTGCCAACGAAATACGTCTCTCCGCTGGCGGAAAACTTATCTCCGGCGGCGAGAAATCTATATTCCCTGCCAGACAACTTATGTCTGCTGACGAAATACCTCTCTCCGCTGGCGGAAAACTTATTTCCGGTGCCGGAAAATTCATATCCCCTGCCGGATAACTTATCTCTGCTGACGAAATACGTCTCTCCGCTTGCAGAAAACTTATTTCCGGCGGCGAGAAGTTTATATCCCTGGCTTGACAACTTATCTCTGCCAACGAAATACGTCTCTCCGCTGGCGGAAAACTTATTTCCGGCGGCGAGAAGTTTATATCCCCGGCTTGACAACTTATCTCTGCCAACGAAATACGTCTCTCCGCTGGCGGAAAACTTATCTCCGGCGGTGAGAAATCTATATTCCCTGCCAGACAACTTATCTCTGCTAACGAAATACGTGTCTCCGCTGGCGAAAAACGTATTTCCGGTGGCGGGAAATCTATATCCCCTGCCGGACAACTTATCTCTGCTGACAAAATACGTCTCTCCGCTGGCAGTAAACTTATCTCCGGTGGCGGGAAATTTATAGCCCCTGCCGGACAACTTATCTCTGCTGACAAAATACGTCTCTCCGCTGGCGGAAAACTTATCTCCGGTGGCGGGAAATTCATATCCCCTGCCGGATAACTTATCTCTGCTGACAAAATACGTCTCTCCGCTGGCGGAGAACTAATTTCCGGTGGCGGGAAATTTATAGCCCCTGCCGGACAACTTATCTCTGCTGACAAAATACGTCTCTCCGCTGGCGGAAAACTTATCTACGCAGACGACCTACGTTTCTCCGCCGGCAGAAAACTTATCTCTGCTGGCAAAACATTTACTTCCTGCCACATTTCCTGGATCGTGGATGCTATATAGGTGCGGTGGTTCAGTATACATGCCAGTGCTGGATAGGGAAGTGTTCCATATAAGTGCAGGTGCCATATAGTTGCGGAGGTTCCACTTTTTTGGGGCTATATTGCCATATTGGTGCTTATGCCCAAGATGTGCGATCCTGCCACATTTCCTGGAGCGTGGATGCTATATAGGTGCGGTGGTTCGGTATACATGCCAGTGCTGGATAGGGAAGGGTTCTATATAAGTGCAGGTGCCATATAGTTGCGGAGGTTCCACTTTTTTGGGGCTATATTGCCATATTGGTGCTTATGCCCAAGATGTGCGATCCTGCCACATTTCCTGGAGCGTGGGGGCTATATAGGTGCGGTGGTTCAGTATACATGCCAGTGCTGGATAGGGACGGGTTCTATATAAGTGCAGAAGGCATATAATTGCGGAGGTTCCACTTTTTTGGGGCTATATTGCCATATTGGTGCTTATGCCCAAGATGTGCGATCCTGCCACATTTCCTGGAGCGTGGGGGTTATATAGGTGCGGTGGTTCAGTATACATGCCAGTGCTGGATAGGGAAGTGTTCTATATAAGTGCAGGTGCCATATAGTTGCGGAGGTTCCACTTTTTTGGGGCTATATTGCCATATTGGTGCTTATGCCCAAGATGTGCGATCCTGCCACATTTCCTGCAGCGTGGATGCTATATAGGTGCGGTGGTTCAGTATACATGCCAGTGCTGGATAGGGAAGTGTTCTATATAAGTGCAGGTGCCATATAGTTGCGGAGGTTCCACTTTTTTGGGGCTATATTGCCATATTGGTGCTTATGCCCAAGATGTGCGATCCTGCCACATTTCCTGCAGCGTGGATGCTATATAGGTGCGGTGGTTCAGTATACATGCCAGTGCTGGATAGGGAAGTGTTCTATATAAGTGCAGGTGCCATATAGTTGCGGAGGTTCCACTTTTTTGGGGCTATATTGCCATATTGGTGCTTATGCCCAAGATGTGCGATCCTGCCACATTTCCTGGATCGTGGATGCTATATAGGTGCGGTGGTTCAGTATACATGCCAGTGCTGGATAGGGAAGGGTTCTATATAAGTGCAGAAGCCATATAGTTGCGGAGGTTCCACTTTTTTGGGGCTATATTGCCATATTGGTGCTTATGCCCAAAATATACGATCCTGCCACATTTCCTGGAGCGTGGATGCTATATAGGTGCGGTGGTTCAGTATACATGCCAGTGCTGGATAGGGAAGGGCTCTATATAAGTGCAGGTGCCATATAATTTCGGAGGTTCCACTTTTTTGGGTCTATATTGCCATATTGGTGCTTATGCCCAAAATATGCGATTCTGCCACATTTCCTGGAGCGTGGATGCTATATAGGTGCGGTGGTTCAGTATACATGCCAGTGCTGGATAGGGAAGTGTTCTATATAAGTGCAGGTGCCATATAGTTGCGGAGGTTCCACTTTTTTGGGGCTATATTGCCATATTGGTGCTTATGCCCAAGATGTGCGATCCTGCCACATTTCCTGGAGCGTGGATGCTATATAGGTGCGGTGGTTCAGTATACATGCCAGTGCTGGATAGGGAAGTGTTCTATATAAGTGCAGGTGCCATATAGTTGCGGAGGTTCCACTTTTTTGGGGCTATATTGCCATATTGGTGCTTATGCCCAAGATGTGCGATCCTGCCACATTTCCTGGAGCGTGGATGCTATATAGGTGCGGTGGTTCGGTATACATGCCAGTGCTGGATAGGGAAGGGTTCTATATAAGTGCAGGTGCCATATAGTTGCGGAGGTTCCACTTTTTTGGGGCTATATTGCCATATTGGTGCTTATGCCCAAGATGTGCGATCCTGCCACATTTCCTGGAGCGTGGGGGCTATATAGGTGCGGTGGTTCAGTATACATGCCAGTGCTGGATAGGAACGGGTTCTATATAAGTGCAGAAGCCATATAGTTGCGGAGGTTCCACTTATTTGGGGCTATATTGCCATATTGGTGCTTATGCCCAAGATGTGCGATCCTGCCACATTTCCTGGAGCGTGGATGCTATATAGGTGCGGTGGTTCAGTATACATGCCAGTGCTGGATAGGGAAGTGTTCTATATAAGTGCAGGTGCCATATAGTTGCGGAGGTTCCACTTTTTTGGGGCTATATTGCCATATTGGTGCTTATGCCCAAGATGTGCGATCCTGCCACATTTCCTGGATCGTGGATGCTATATAGGTGCGGTGGTTCAGTATACATGCCAGTGCTGGATAGGGAAGGGTTCTATATAAGTGCAGAAGCCATATAGTTGCGGAGGTTCCACTTTTTTGGGGCTATATTGCCATATTGGTGCTTATGCCCAAAATATACGATCCTGCCACATTTCCTGGAGCGTGGATGCTATATAGGTGCGGTGGTTCAGTATACATGCCAGTGCTGGATAGGGAAGGGCTCTATATAAGTGCAGGTGCCATATAATTTCGGAGGTTCCACTTTTTTGGGTCTATATTGCCATATTGGTGCTTATGCCCAAAATATGCGATTCTGCCACATTTCCTGCAGCGTGGATGCTATATAGGTGCGGTGGTTCAGTATACATGCCAGTGCTGGATAGGGAAGTGTTCTATATAAGTGCAGGTGCCATATAGTTGCGGAGGTTCCACTTTTTTGGGGCTATATTGCCATATTGGTGCTTATGCCCAAGATGTGCGATCCTGCCACATTTCCTGGAGCGTGGATGCTATATAGGTGCGGTGGTTCAGTATACATGCCAGTGCTGGATAGGGAAGTGTTCTATATAAGTGCAGGTGCCATATAGTTGCGGAGGTTCCACTTTTTTGGGGCTATATTGCCATATTGGTGCTTATGCCCAAGATGTGCGATCCTGCCACATTTCCTGGAGCGTGGATGCTATATAGGTGCGGTGGTTCGGTATACATGCCAGTGCTGGATAGGGAAGGGTTCTATATAAGTGCAGGTGCCATATAGTTGCGGAGGTTCCACTTTTTTGGGGCTATATTGCCATATTGGTGCTTATGCCCAAGATGTGCGATCCTGCCACATTTCCTGGAGCGTGGGGGCTATATAGGTGCGGTGGTTCAGTATACATGCCAGTGCTGGATAGGAACGGGTTCTATATAAGTGCAGAAGCCATATAGTTGCGGAGGTTCCACTTATTTGGGGCTCTATTGCCATATTGGTGCTTATGCCCAAGATGTGCGATCCTGCCACATTTCCTGGAGCGTGGGGGCTATATAGGTGCGGTGGTTCAGTATACATGCCAGTGCTGGATAGGGAAGTGTTCTATATAAGTGCAGGTGCCATATAGTTGCGGAGGTTCCACTTTTTTGGGGCTATATTGCCATATTGGTGCTTATGCCCAAGATGTGCGATCCTGCCACATTTCCTGGAGCGTGGATGCTATATAGGTGCGGTGGTTCAGTATACATGCCAGTGCTGGATAGGGAAGTGTTCTATATAAGTGCAGGTGCCATATAGTTGCGGAGGTTCCACTTTTTGGGGCTATATTGCCATATTGGTGCTTATGCCCAAGATGTGCGATCCTGCCACATTTCCTGGAGCGTGGATGCTATATAGGTGCGGTGGTTCAGTATACATGCCAGTGCTGGATAGGGAAGTGTTCTATATAAGTGCAGGTGCCATATAGTTGCGGAGGTTCCACTTTTTGGGGCTATATTGCCATATTGGTGCTTATGCCCAAGATGTGCGATCCTGCCACATTTCCTGGAGCGTGGATGCTATATAGGTGCGGTGGTTCAGTATACATGCCAGTGCTGGATAGGGAAGTGTTCTATATAAGTGCAGGTGCCATATAGTTGCGGAGGTTCCACTTTTTTGGGGCTATATTGCCATATTGGTGCTTATGCCCAAGATGTGCGATCCTGCCACATTTCCTGGAGCGTGGATGCTATATAGGTGCGGTGGTTCAGTATACATGCCAGTGCTGGATAGGGAAGTGTTCTATATAAGTGCAGGTGCCATATAGTTGCGGAGGTTCCACTTTTTTGGGGCTATATTGCCATATTGGTGCTTATGCCCAAGATGTGCGATCCTGCCACATTTCCTGGAGCGTGGATGCTATATAGGTGCGGTGGTTCGGTATACATGCCAGTGCTGGATAGGGAAGGGTTCTATATAAGTGCAGGTGCCATATAGTTGCGGAGGTTCCACTTTTTTGGGGCTATATTGCCATATTGGTGCTTATGCCCAAGATGTGCGATCCTGCCACATTTCCTGGAGCGTGGGGGCTATATAGGTGCGGTGGTTCAGTATACATGCCAGTGCTGGATAGGAACGGGTTCTATATAAGTGCAGAAGCCATATAGTTGCGGAGGTTCCACTTATTTGGGGCTATATTGCCATATTGGTGCTTATGCCCAAGATGTGCGATCCTGCCACATTTCCTGGAGCGTGGATGCTATATAGGTGCGGTGGTTCAGTATACATGCCAGTGCTGGATAGGGAAGTGTTCTATATAAGTGCAGGTGCCATATAGTTGCGGAGGTTCCACTTTTTTGGGGCTATATTGCCATATTGGTGCTTATGCCCAAGATGTGCGATCCTGCCACATTTCCTGGATCGTGGATGCTATATAGGTGCGGTGGTTCAGTATACATGCCAGTGCTGGATAGGGAAGGGTTCTATATAAGTGCAGAAGCCATATAGTTGCGGAGGTTCCACTTTTTTGGGGCTATATTGCCATATTGGTGCTTATGCCCAAAATATACGATCCTGCCACATTTCCTGGAGCGTGGATGCTATATAGGTGCGGTGGTTCAGTATACATGCCAGTGCTGGATAGGGAAGGGCTCTATATAAGTGCAGGTGCCATATAATTTCGGAGGTTCCACTTTTTTGGGTCTATATTGCCATATTGGTGCTTATGCCCAAAATATGCGATTCTGCCACATTTCCTGGAGCGTGGATGCTATATAGGTGCGGTGGTTCAGTATACATGCCAGTGCTGGATAGGGAAGTGTTCTATATAAGTGCAGGTGCCATATAGTTGCGGAGGTTCCACTTTTTTGGGGCTATATTGCCATATTGGTGCTTATGCCCAAGATGTGCGATCCTGCCACATTTCCTGGAGCGTGGATGCTATATAGGTGCGGTGGTTCGGTATACATGCCAGTGCTGGATAGGGAAGGGTTCTATATAAGTGCAGGTGCCATATAGTTGCGGAGGTTCCACTTTTTTGGGTCTATATTGCCATATTGGTGCTTATGCCCAAGATGTGCGATCCTGCCACATTTCCTGGAGCGTGGGGGCTATATAGGTGCGGTGGTTCAGTATACATGCCAGTGCTGGATAGGAACGGGTTCTATATAAGTGCAGAAGCCATATAGTTGCGGAGGTTCCACTTATTTGGGGCTATATTGCCATATTGGTGCTTATGCCCAAGATGTGCGATCCTGCCACATTTCCTGGAGCGTGGGGGCTATATAGGTGCGGTGGTTCAGTATACATGCCAGTGCTGGATAGGGAAGTGTTCTATATAAGTGCAGGTGCCATATAGTTGCGCAGGTTCCACTTTTTTGGGGCTATATTGCCATATTGGTGCTTATGCCCAAGATGTGCGATCCTGCCACATTTCCTGGAGCGTGGATGCTATATAGGTGCGGTGGTTCAGTATACATGCCAGTGCTGGATAGGGAAGTGTTCTATATAAGTGCAGGTGCCATATAGTTGCGGAGGTTCCACTTTTTTGGGGCTATATTGCCATATTGGTGCTTATGCCCAAGATGTGCGATCCTGCCACATTTCCTGGAGCGTGGATGCTATATAGGTGCGGTGGTTCAGTATACATGCCAGTGCTGGATAGGGAAGTGTTCTATATAAGTGCAGGTGCCATATAGTTGCGGAGGTTCCACTTTTTTGGGGCTATATTGCCATATTGGTGCTTATGCCCAAGATGTGCGATCCTGCCACATTTCCTGCAGCGTGGATGCTATATAGGTGCGGTGGTTCAGTATACATGCCAGTGCTGGATAGGTAAGTGTTCTATATAAGTGCAGGTGCCATATAGTTGCGGAGGTTCCACTTTTTTGGGGCTATATTGCCATATTGGTGCTTATGCCCAAGATGTGCGATCCTGCCACATTTCCTGGAGCGTGGATGCTATATAGGTGCGGTGGTTCAGTATACATGCCAGTGCTGGATAGGGAAGTGTTCTATATAAGTGCAGGTGCCATATAGTTGCGGAGGTTCCACTTTTTTGGGGCTATATTGCCATATTGGTGCTTATGCCCAAGATGTGCGATCCTGCCACATTTCCTGGAGCGTGGATGCTATATAGGTGCGGTGGTTCGGTATACATGCCAGTGCTGGATAGGGAAGGGTTCTATATAAGTGCAGGTGCCATATAGTTGCGGAGGTTCCACTTTTTTGGGGCTATATTGCCATATTGGTGCTTATGCCCAAGATGTGCGATCCTGCCACATTTCCTGGAGCGTGGGGGCTATATAGGTGCGGTGGTTCAGTATACATGCCAGTGCTGGATAGGAACGGGTTCTATATAAGTGCAGAAGCCATATAGTTGCGGAGGTTCCACTTATTTGGGGCTATATTGCCATATTGGTGCTTATGCCCAAGATGTGCGATCCTGCCACATTTCCTGGAGCGTGGATGCTATATAGGTGCGGTGGTTCAGTATACATGCCAGTGCTGGATAGGGAAGTGTTCTATATAAGTGCAGGTGCCATATAGTTGCGGAGGTTCCACTTTTTTGGGGCTATATTGCCATATTGGTGCTTATGCCCAAGATGTGCGATCCTGACACATTTCCTGGATCGTGGATGCTATATAGGTGCGGTGGTTCAGTATACATGCCAGTGCTGGATAGGGAAGGGTTCTATATAAGTGCAGAAGCCATATAGTTGCGGAGGTTCCACTTTTTTGGGGCTATATTGCCATATTGGTGCTTATGCCCAAAAATACGATCCTGCCACATTTCCTGGAGCGTGGATGCTATATTGGTGCGGTGGTTCAGTATACATGCCAGTGCTGGATAGGGAAGGGCTCTATATAAGTGCAGGTGCCATATAATTTCGGAGGTTCCACTTTTTTGCGTCTATATTGCCATATTGGTGCTTATGCCCAAAATATGCGATTCTGCCACATTTCCTGGAGCGTGGATGCTATATAGGTGCGGTGGTTCAGTATACATGCCAGTGCTGGATAGGGAAGTGTTCTATATAAGTGCAGGTGCCATATAGTTGCGGAGGTTCCACTTTTTGGGGCTATATTGCCATATTGGTGCTTATGCCCAAGATGTGCGATCCTGCCACATTTCCTGGAGCGTGGATGCTATATAGGTGCGGTGGTTCAGTATACATGCCAGTGCTGGATAGGGAAGTGTTCTATATAAGTGCAGGTGCCATATAGTTGCGGAGGTTCCACTTTTTTGGGGCTATATTGCCATATTGGTGCTTATGCCCAAGATGTGCGATCCTGCCACATTTCCTGGAGCGTGGATGCTATATAGGTGCGGTGGTTCGGTATACATGCCAGTGCTGGATAGGGAAGGGTTCTATATAAGTGCAGGTGCCATATAGTTGCGGAGGTTCCACTTTTTTGGGGCTATATTGCCATATTGGTGCTTATGCCCAAGATGTGCGATCCTGCCACATTTCCTGGAGCGTGGGGGCTATATAGGTGCGGTGGTTCAGTATACATGCCAGTGCTGGATAGGAACGGGTTCTATATAAGTGCAGAAGCCATATAGTTGCGGAGGTTCCACTTATTTGGGGCTATATTGCCATATTGGTGCTTATGCCCAAGATGTGCGATCCTGCCACATTTCCTGGAGCGTGGGGGCTATATAGGTGCGGTGGTTCAGTATACATGCCAGTGCTGGATAGGGAAGTGTTCTATATAAGTGCAGGTGCCATATAGTTGCGGAGGTTCCACTTTTTTGGGGCTATATTGCCATATGGTGCTTATGCCCAAGATGTGCGATCCTGCCACATTTCCTGGAGCGTGGATGCTATATAGGTGCGGTGGTTCAGTATACATGCCAGTGCTGGATAGGGAAGTGTTCTATATAAGTGCAGGTGCCATATAGTTGCGGAGGTTCCACTTTTTTGGGGCTATATTGCCATATTGGTGCTTATGCCCAAGATGTGCGATCCTGCCACATTTCCTGGAGCGTGGATGCTATATAGGTGCGGTGGTTCAGTATACATGCCAGTGCTGGATAGGGAAGTGTTCTATATAAGTGCAGGTGCCATATAGTTGCGGAGGTTCCACTTTTTTGGGGCTATATTGCCATATTGGTGCTTATGCCCAAGATGTGCGATCCTGCCACATTTCCTGGAGCGTGGATGCTATATAGGTGCGGTGGTTCAGTATACATGCCAGTGCTGGATAGGGAAGTGTTCTATATAAGTGCAGGTGCCATATAGTTGCGGAGGTTCCACTTTTTTGGGGCTATATTGCCATATTGGTGCTTATGCCCAAGATGTGCGATCCTGCCACATTTCCTGCAGCGTGGATGCTATATAGGTGCGGTGGTTCAGTATACATGCCAGTGCTGGATAGGTAAGTGTTCTATATAAGTGCAGGTGCCATATAGTTGCGGAGGTTCCACTTTTTTGGGGCTATATTGCCATATTGGTGCTTATGCCCAAGATGTGCGATCCTGCCACATTTCCTGGAGCGTGGATGCTATATAGGTGAGGTGGTTCGGTATACATGCCAGTGCTGGATAGGGAAGGGTTCTATATAAGTGCAGGTGCCATATAGTTGCGGAGGTTCCACTTTTTTTGGGGCTATATTGCCATATTGGTGCTTATGCCCAAGATGTGCGATCCTGCCACATTTCCTGGAGCGTGGGGGCTATATAGGTGCGGTGGTTCAGTATACATGCCAGTGCTGGATAGGGAAGTGTTCAATATAAGTGCAGGTGCCATATAGTTGCGGAGGTTCCACTTTTTGGGGCTATATTGCCATATTGGTGCTTATGCCCAAGATGTGCGATCCTGCCACATTTCCTGGAGCGTGGATGCTATATAGGTGCGGTGGTTCAGTATACATACCAGTGCTGGATAGGGAAGTGTTCTATATAAGTGCAGGTGCCATATAATTTCGGAGGCTCCACTTTTTTGGGTCTATATTGCCATATTGGTGCTTATGGCCAAAATATGCGATCCTGCCACATTTCCTGGAGCGTGGATGCTATATATTTGCGGTGGTTCAGTATAATTGCCAGTGCTGGGTAGGGAAGGGTTCTATATAAGTGCAGGTGCCATATAGTTGCGGAGGTTACACTTTTTTAGGGCTATATTACCATATTGGTGCTTATGCCCAAGATGTGCGATCCTGCCACATTTCCTGCAGCGTGGATGCTATATAGGTGAGGTGGTTCGGTATACATGCCAGTGCTGGATAGGGAAGGGTTCTATATAAGTGCAGGTGCCATATAGTAGCGGAGGTTCCACATTTTTGGGGCTATATTGCCATATTGGTGCTTATGCCCAAGATGTGCGATCCTGCCACATTTCCTGGAGCGTGGGGGCTATATAGGTGCGGTGGTTCAGTATACATGCCAGTGCTGGATAGGGAAGGGCTCTATATAAGTGCAGGTGCCATATAATTTCGGAGGTTCCACTTTTTTGGGTCTATATTGCCATATTGGTGCTTATGCCCAAAATATGCGATCCTACCACATTTCCTGGAGCGTGGATGCTATATAGGTGCGGTGGTTCAGTATACATGCCAGTGCTGGATAGGGAAGTGTTCTATATAAGTGCAGGTGCCATATAGTTGCGGAGGTTCCACTTTTTTGGGGCTATATTGCCATATTGGTGCTTATGCCCAAGATGTGCGATCCTGCCACATTTCCTGCAGCGTGGATGCTATATAGGTGCGGTGGTTCAGTATACATGCCAGTGCTGGATAGGGAAGGGCTCTATATAAGTGCAGGTGCCATATAATTTCGGAGGTTCCACTTTTTTGGGGCTATATTGCCATATTGGTGCTTATGCCCAAGATGTGCGATCCTGCCACATTTCCTGGAGCGTGGGGGCTATATAGGTGCGGTGGTTCAGTATACATGCCAGTGCTGGATAGGGAAGTGTTCTATATAAGTGCAGGTGCCATATAGTTGCGGAGGTTCCACTTTTTTGGGGCTATATTGCCATATTGGTGCTTATGCCCAAGATGTGCGATCCTGCCACATTTCCTGGAGCGTGGGGGCTATATAGGTGCGGTGGTTCGGTATACATGCCAGTGCTGGATAGGGAAGGGTTCTATATAAGTGCAGGTGCCATATAGTTGCGGAGGTTCCACTTTTTTGGGGCTATATTGCCATATTGGTGCTTATGCCCAAGATGTGCGATCCTGCCACATTTCCTGGAGCGTGGGGGCTATATAGGTGCGGTGGTTCAGTATACATGCCAGTGCTGGATAGGGACGGGTTCTATATAAGTGCAGAAGCCATATAGTTGCGGAGGTTCCACTTTTTTGGGCTATATTGCCATATTGGTGCTTATGCCCAAGATGTGCGATCCTGCCACATTTCCTGGAGCGTGGGGGCTATATAGGTGCGGTGGTTCAGTATACATGCCAGTGCTGGATAGGGAAGGGCTCTATATAAGTGCAGGTGCCATATAATTTCGGAGGTTCCACTTTTTTGGGGTCTATATTGCCATATTGGTGCTTATGCCCAAAATATGCGATCCTGCCACATTTCCTGGAGCGTGGATGCTATATAGGTGCGGGTGTTCAGTATACATGACAGTGCTGGATAGGGAAGTGTTCTATATAAGTGCAGGTGCCATATAGTTGCGGAGGTTCCACTTTTTTGGGGCTATATTGCCATATTGGTGCTTATGCCCAAGATGTGCGATCCTGCCACATTTCCTGGAGCGTGGATGCTATATAGGTGCGGTGGTTCGGTATACATGCCAGTGCTGGATAGGGAAGGGTTCTATATAAGTGCAGGTGCCATATAGTTGCGGAGGTTCCACTTTTTTGGGGCTATATTGCCATATTGGTGCTTATGCCCAAGATATGCGATCCTGCCACATTTTCTGGAGCGTGGGGGCTATATAGGTGCGGTGGTTCAGTATACATGCCAGTGCTGGATAGGGACGGGTTCTATATAAGTGCAGAAGCCATATAGTTGCGGAGGTTCCACTTTTTTGGGGCTATATTGCCATATTGGTGCTTATGCCCAAGATGTGCGATCCTGCCACATTTCCTGGAGCGTGGGGGTTATATAGGTGCGGTGGTTCAGTATACATGCCAGTGCTGGATAGGGGAAGTGTTCTATATAAGTGCAGGTGCCATATAGTTGCGGAGGTTCCACTTTTTTGGGGCTATATTGCCATATTGGTGCTTATGCCCAAGATGTGCGATCCTGCCACATTTCCTGCAGCGTGGATGCTATATAGGTGCGGTGGTTCAGTATACATGCCAGTGCTGGATAGGGAAGTGTTCTATATAAGTGCAGGTGCCATATAGTTGCGGAGGTTCCACTTTTTTGGGGCTATTGCCATATTGGTGCTTATTGCCCAAGATGTGGCGATCCTGCCACATTTCCTGCAGCGTGGATGCTATATAGGTGCGGTGGTTCAGTATACATGCCAGTGCTGGATAGGGAAGTGTTCTATATAAGTGCAGGTGCCATATAGTTGCGGAGGTTCCACTTTTTTGGGTCTATATTGCCATATTGGTGCTTATGCCCAAGATGTGCGATCCTGCCACATTTCCTGGAGCGTGGATGCTATATAGGTGCGGTGGTTCAGTATACATGCCAGTGCTGGATAGGGAAGGGTTCTATATAAGTGCAGAAGCCATATAATTTCGGAGGTTCCACTTTTTTGGGTCTATATTGCCATATTGGTGCTTATGCCCAAAATATACGATCCTGCCACATTTCCTGGAGCGTGGATGCTATATAGGTGCGGTGGTTCAGTATACATGCCAGTGCTGGATAGGGAAGGGCTCTATATAAGTGCAGGTGCATTATAATTTCGGAGGTTCCACTTTTTTGGGTCTATATTGCCATATTGGTGCTTATGCCCAAAATATGCGATCCTGCCACATTTCCTGGAGCGTGGATGCTATATAGGTGCGGTGGTTCAGTATACATGCCAGTGCTGGATAGGGAAGTGTTCTATATAAGTGCAGGTGCCATATAGTTGCGGAGGTTCCACTTTTTTGGGGGCTATATTGCCATATTGGTGCTTATGCCCAAGATGTGCGATCCTGCCACATTTCCTGGAGCGTGGATGCTATATAGGTGCGGTGGTTCGGTATACATGCCAGTGCTGGATAGGGAAGGGTTCTATATAAGTGCAGGTGCCATATAGTTGCGGAGGTATCCACTTTTTGGGGCTATATTGCCATATTGGTGCTTATGCCCAAGATGTGCGATCCTGCCACATTTCCTGAGCGTGGGGGCTATAGAGGTGCGGTGGTTCAGTATACATGCCAGTGCTGGATAGGGACGGGTTCTATATAAGTGCAGAAGCCATATAGTTGCGGAGGTTCCACTTATTTGGGGCTATATTGCCATATTGGTGCTTATGCCCAAGATGTGCGATCCTGCCACATTTCCTGGAGCGTGGGGGCTATATAGGGTGCGGTGGTTCAGTATACATGCCAGTGCGGGATAGGGAAGTGTTCTATATAAGTGCAGGTGCCATATAGTTGCGGAGGTTCCACTTTTTTGGGGCTATATTGCCATATTGGTGCTTATGCCCAAGAATGTGCGATCCTGCCACATTTCCTGCAGCGTGGATGCTATATAGGTGCGGTGGTTCAGTATACATGACAGTGCTGGATAGGGAAGTGTTCTATATAAGTGCAGGTGCCATATAGTTGCGGAGGTTCCACTTTTTGGGGCTATATTGCCATATTGGTGCTTATGCCCAAGATGGTGCGATCCTGCCACATTTCCTGAGCGTGGGATGCTATATAGGTGCGGTGGTTCAGTATACATGCCAGTGCTGGATAGGGAAGTGTTCTATATAAGTGCAGGTGCCATATAGTTGCGGAGGTTCCACTTTTTTGGGGCTATATTGCCAGATGGTGCTTATGCCCAAGATGTGCGATCCTGCCACATTTCCTGGAGCGTGGATGCTATATAGGTGCGGTGGTTCAGTATACATGCCGTGCTGGATAGGGAAGGGTTCTATATAAGTGCAGGAAGCCATATAGTTGCGGAGGTTCCACTTTTTTGGGGGCTATATTGCCATATTGGTGCTTATGCCCAAAATATACGATCCTGCCACATTCCTGGAGCGTGGATGCTATATAGGTGAGGTGGTTCGGTATACATGCCAGTGCTGGATAGGGAAGGGTTCTATATAAGTGCAGGTGCCATATAGTTGCGGAGGTTCCACTTTTTTGGGGCTATATTGCCATATTGGTGCTTATGCCCAAGATGTGCGATCCTGCCACATTTCCTGCAGCGTGAGTCTATAATAGGTGCGGGTGGTTCAGTATACATGCCAGTGCTGGATAGGGAAGTGTTCTATATAAGTGCAGGTGCCATATAGTTGCGGAGGTTCCACTTTTTTGGGGCTATATTGCCATATTGGTGCTTATGCCCAAGATGTGCGATCCTGCCACATTTCCTGGAGCGTGGGGGCTATATAGGTGCGGTGGTTCAGTATACATGCCAGTGCTGGATAGGGAAGTGTTCTATATAAGTGCAGGTGCCATATAGTTGCGGAGGTTCCACTTTTTTGGGGCTATATTGCCATATTGGTGCTTATGCCCAAGATGTGCGATCCTCCACATTTCCTGGAGCGTGGGGGCTATATAGGCGAGTGGTTCGTATACATGCCAGTGCGGGATAGAGAAGGGTTCTATATAAGCGCAGGTGCCATATAGTTGCGGAGGTTCCACTTTTTTGGGGGCTATATTGCCATATTGGTGCTTATGCCCAAGATGTGCGATCCTGCCACATTTCCTGGAGCGTGGGTGCTATATAGGTGCGGTGGTTCAGTATACATGCCAGTGCTGGATAGGGAAGTGTTCTATATAAGTTGCAGGTGCCATATAGTTGCGGAGGTTCCACTTTTTTGGGGCTATATTGCCATATTGGTGCTTATGCCCAAGATGTGCGATCCTGCCACATTTCCTGGAGCGTGGATGCCTATATAGGTGCGGTGGTTCAGTATACATACCAGTGCTGGATAGGGGGAAGGGCTCTATATAAGTGCAGGTGCCATATAATTTCGGATGAGTCCACTTTTTTGTGTCTATATTGCCATAGTGGTGCTTATGCCCAAATATGCGATCCTGCCACATTTCCTGGAGCGTGGATGCTATATAGTTGCGGTGGTTCAGTATACATGCCAGTGCTGGGTAGGGAAGGGTTCTATATAAGTGCAGGCTGCCATATAGTTTGCGGAGGTTACACTTTTTAGGGCTATATTGCCATATTGGTGCTTATGCCCAAGAATGTGCGATCCTGCCACATTTCCTGCAGCGTGGATGCTATATAGGTGAGGTGGTTCGGTATACATGCCATTGCTGGATAGGGAAGGGGTCTTATATAAGTGCAGGTGCCATATAGTTGCGGAGGTACCACTTTTTTTGGGGCTATATTTGCCATATTGGTGCTTATGCCCAAGATGTGCGATCCTGCCCATTTCCTGGAGCGTGGGGCTATATAGGGTGCGGTGGTTCAGGTATACATGCCAGGGCTGGATAGGGAAGTGTTCTATATAGTGCAGGTGCCATATAGTTGCGGAGGTTCCACTTTTTTGGGGCTATATTGCCATATTGGTGCTTATGCCCAAGATGTGCGATCCTGCCACCATTTCCTGGCAGCGTGGATGCTATATGTAGTGCGGTGGTTCAGTATACATGCCAGTGCTGGATAGGGGAAGGGTTCTATATAAGGCAGAAGCCACTATAGTTGCGGAGGTTCCACTTTTTGGGGCTATATTGCCATATTGGTGCTTATGCCCAAAATATACGATCCTGGCGCACATCTTGAAGCGTGGATGCTATATAGGTTGCGGTGGTTCGTCTACATGCCAGTGCTGGATAGGGGAGTGTTCTATATAAGTGCGGTTGCCATATAATTTCGGAGGCTCCACTTTTTGGGTCTATATTGCCATATTGGTGCTTATGCCCAAAATATGCGATCCTGCCACATTTCCTGGAGCTGTGGATGCTATATAGTTGCGGTGGGTTCAGTATACTGCCAGTGCTGGTAGGGAAGGGTTCTATATAGTGCAGGGTGCCATATAGTTGCGGAGGTTACACTTTTTAGGGCTATATGCCATATTGGTGCTTATGCCCAAGATGTGCGATCTGCCACATTTCCTGCAGCGTGGGGCTCTAATAGGTCGGTGGTTCAGTATACATGCCAGTGCTGGATAGGGAAGGGTTCTATATAAGTGCAGGTGCCATATAGTTGCGGAGGTTCCACTTTTTTGGGGCTATATTGCCATATTGGTGCTTATGCCCAAATATGCGATCCTGCCACATTTCCTGGAGCGTGGATGCTATATAGGTGCGGTGGTTCAGTATACATGCCAGTGCTGGATAGGGAAGGGTTCTATATAAGTGCAGGTGCCATATAGTTGCGGAGGTTCCACTTTTTTGGGGCTATATTGCCATATTGGTGCTTATGCCCAAGATGTGCGATCCTGCCACATTTCCTGGAGCGTGGATGCTATATAGGTGCGGTGGTTCAGTATACATGCCAGTGCTGGATAGGGAAGGGTTCTATATAAGTGCAGGTGCCATATAGTTGCGGAGGTTCCACTTTTTTGGGGCTATATTGCCATATTGGTGCTTATGCCCAAGATGTGCGATCCTGCCACATTTCCTGGAGCGTGGATGCTATATAGGTGCGGTGGTTCAGTATACATGCCAGTGCTGGATAGGGAAGGGTTCTATATAAGTGCAGGTGCCATATAGTTGCGGAGGTTCCACTTTTTTGGGGCTATATTGCCATATTGGTGCTTATGCCCAAGATGTGCGATCCTGCCACATTTCCTGGAGCGTGGATGCTATATAGGTGCGGTGGTTCAGTATACATGCCAGTGCTGGATAGGGAAGGGTTCTATATAAGTGCAGGTGCCATATAGTTGCGGAGGTTCCACTTTTTTGGGGCTATATTGCCATATTGGTGCTTATGCCCAAGATGTGCGATCCTGCCACATTTCCTGGAGCGTGGATGCTATATAGGTGCGGTGGTTCAGTATACATGCCAGTGCTGGATAGGGAAGGGTTCTATATAAGTGCAGGTGCCATATAGTTGCGGAGGTTCCACTTTTTTGGGGCTATATTGCCATATTGGTGCTTATGCCCAAGATGTGCGATCCTGCCACATTTCCTGGAGCGTGGATGCTATATAGGTGCGGTGGTTCAGTATACATGCCAGTGCTGGATAGGGAAGGGTTCTATATAAGTGCAGGTGCCATATAGTTGCGGAGGTTCCACTTTTTTGGGGCTATATTGCCATATTGGTGCTTATGCCCAAGATATGCGATCCTGCCACATTTCCTGGAGCGTGGATGCTATATAGGTGCGGTGGTTCAGTATACATGCCAGTGCTGGATAGGGAAGGGTTCTATATAAGTGCAGGTGCCATATAGTTGCGGAGGTTCCACTTTTTTGGGGCTATATTGCCATATTGGTGCTTATGCCCAAGATATGCGATCCTGCCACATTTCCTGGAGCGTGGATGCTATATAGGTGCGGTGGTTCAGTATACATGCCAGTGCTGGATAGGGAAGGGTTCTATATAAGTGCAGGTGCCATATAGTTGCGGAGGTTCCACTTTTTTGGGGCTATATTGCCATATTGGTGCTTATGCCCAAATATGCGATCCTGCCACATTTCCTGGAGCGTGGATGCTATATAGGTGCGGTGGTTCAGTATACATGCCAGTGCTGGATAGGGAAGGGTTCTATATAAGTGCAGGTGCCATATAGTTGCGGAGGTTCCACTTTTTTGGGGCTATATTGCCATATTGGTGCTTATGCCCAAATATGCGATCCTGCCACATTTCCTGGAGCGTGGATGCTATATAGGTGCGGTGGTTCAGTATACATGCCAGTGCTGGATAGGGAAAGTGTTCGTATAAGTGCAGGTGCCATATAGTTGCGGAGGTTCCACTTTTTTGGGGCTATATTGCCTATTGGTGCTTATGCCTAAGGATTGCGATCCTGCCACATTTCCTGCAGCGTGGAGGCTATAGAGGTGCGGTGGTTCAGTATACTGCCAGTGCTGGATAGGGAGTGTTTCTATATAAGTGCAGGTGCCATATAGTTTGCGGAGGTCCACTTTTTGGGGCTATATTGCCATATTGGTGCTTATGCCCAAGATGTGCGATCCTGCCACATTTCCTGGAGCGTGGATGCTATATAGGTGCGGTGGTTCAGTATACATGCCAGTGCTGGATAGGGACGGGTTCTATATAAGTGCAGAAGCCATATAGTTGCGGAGGTTCCACTTTTTTGGGGCTATATTGCCATATTGGTGCTTATGCCCAAGATATTGCGATCCTGCCACATTTTCCTGGAGCGTGGATGGCTATATAGGTGCGGTTGGTTCAGTATACATGCCAGTGCTGGATAGGGACGGGTTCTATATAAGTGCAGGTGACCATATGTTGCGGAGGTTCCACTTTTTTTGGGCTATATTGCCATATTGGTGCTTACTGCCCCAAAATCATGCAGATCCTGCTTCCGCAATCCCCGACACTATTTTCCTGGAGCGTGGGATGACGCTTATTATAGGTTCTTCTGCGGTGGCTTTCAGTCTACATGCCAGGTTGCTGTGGATCGGGAAGGTTCTATATAAGTGCAGGTGCCCATATAGTTGCGGAGGTTACCACTTTTT
>NW_022881747.1:0-48128 GCF_009870125.1 Drosophila pseudoobscura | reverse complement strand
TACAATACATGCCAGTGCTGGATAGGGAAGGGTTCTATATAAGTGCAGGTGCCATATAGTTGCGGAGGTTCCACTTTTTTGGGGCTATATTGCCATATTGGTGCTTATGCCCAAGATGTGCGATCCTGCCACATTTCCTGGAGCGTGGTGCTATATAGGTGCGGTGGTTCAGTATACATGCCAGTGCTGGATAGGGAAGGGTTCTATATAAGTGCAGGTGCCATATAGTTGCGGAGGTTCCACTTTTTGGGGCTATATTGCCATATTGGTGCTTATGCCCAAGATGTGCGATCCTGCCACATTTCCTGGAGCGTGGATGCTATATAGGTGCGGTGGTTCAGTATACATGCCAGTGCTGGATAGGGAAGGGTTCTATATAAGTGCAGGTGCCATATAGTTGCGGAGGTTCCACTTTTTGGGGCTATATTGCCATATTGGTGCTTATGCCCAAGATGTGCGATCCTGCCACATTTCCTGGAGCGTGGATGCTATATAGGTGCGGTGGTTCAGTATACATGCCAGTGCTGGATAGGGAAGGGTTCTATATAAGTGCAGGTGCCATATAGTTGCGGAGGTTCCACTTTTTTGGGGCTATATTGCCATATTGGTGCTTATGCCCAAGATGTGCGATCCTGCCACATTTCCTGGAGCGTGGATGCTATATAGGTGCGGTGGTTCAGTATACATGCCAGTGCTGGATAGGGAAGGGTTCTATATAAGTGCAGGTGCCATATAGTTGCGGAGGTTCCACTTTTTGGGGCTATATTGCCATATTGGTGCTTATGCCCAAGATGTGCGATCCTGCCACATTTCCTGGAGCGTGGATGCTATATAGGTGCGGTGGTTCAGTATACATGCCAGTGCTGGATAGGGAAGGGTTCTATATAAGTGCAGGTGCCATATAGTTGCGGAGGTTCCACTTTTTGGGGCTATATTGCCATATTGGTGCTTATGCCCAAGATGTGCGATCCTGCCACATTTCCTGGAGCGTGGATGCTATATAGGTGCGGTGGTTCAGTATACATGCCAGTGCTGGATAGGGAAGGGTTCTATATAAGTGCAGGTGCCATATAGTTGCGGAGGTTCCACTTTTTTGGGGCTATATTGCCATATTGGTGCTTATGCCCAAGATGTGCGATCCTGCCACATTTCCTGGAGCGTGGATGCTATATAGGTGCGGTGGTTCAGTATACATGCCAGTGCTGGATAGGGAAGGGTTCTATATAAGTGCAGGTGCCATATAGTTGCGGAGGTTCCACTTTTTGGGGCTATATTGCCATATTGGTGCTTATGCCCAAGATGTGCGATCCTGCCACATTTCCTGGAGCGTGGATGCTATATAGGTGCGGTGGTTCAGTATACATGCCAGTGCTGGATAGGGAAGGGTTCTATATAAGTGCAGGTGCCATATAGTTGCGGAGGTTCCACTTTTTTGGGGCTATATTGCCATATTGGTGCTTATGCCCAAGATGTGCGATCCTGCCACATTTCCTGGAGCGTGGATGCTATATAGGTGCGGTGGTTCAGTATACATGCCAGTGCTGGATAGGGAAGGGTTCTATATAAGTGCAGGTGCCATATAGTTGCGGAGGTTCCACTTTTTTGGGGCTATATTGCCATATTGGTGCTTATGCCCAAGATGTGCGATCCTGCCACATTTCCTGGAGCGTGGATGCTATATAGGTGCGGTGGTTCAGTATACATGCCAGTGCTGGATAGGGAAGGGTTCTATATAAGTGCAGGTGCCATATAGTTGCGGAGGTTCCACTTTTTTGGGGCTATATTGCCATATTGGTGCTTATGCCCAAGATGTGCGATCCTGCCACATTTCCTGGAGCGTGGATGCTATATAGGTGCGGTGGTTCAGTATACATGCCAGTGCTGGATAGGGAAGGGTTCTATATAAGTGCAGGTGCCATATAGTTGCGGAGGTTCCACTTTTTGGGGCTATATTGCCATATTGGTGCTTATGCCCAAGATGTGCGATCCTGCCACATTTCCTGGAGCGTGGATGCTATATAGGTGCGGTGGTTCAGTATACATGCCAGTGCTGGATAGGGAAGGGTTCTATATAAGTGCAGGTGCCATATAGTTGCGGAGGTTCCACTTTTTTGGGGCTATATTGCCATATTGGTGCTTATGCCCAAGATGTGCGATCCTGCCACATTTCCTGGAGCGTGGATGCTATATAGGTGCGGTGGTTCAGTATACATGCCAGTGCTGGATAGGGAAGGGTTCTATATAAGTGCAGGTGCCATATAGTTGCGGAGGTTCCACTTTTTTGGGGCTATATTGCCATATTGGTGCTTATGCCCAAGATGTGCGATCCTGCCACATTTCCTGGAGCGTGGATGCTATATAGGTGCGGTGGTTCAGTATACATGCCAGTGCTGGATAGGGAAGGGTTCTATATAAGTGCAGGTGCCATATAGTTGCGGAGGTTCCACTTTTTTGGGGCTATATTGCCATATTGGTGCTTATGCCCAAGATGTGCGATCCTGCCACATTTCCTGGAGCGTGGATGCTATATAGGTGCGGTGGTTCAGTATACATGCCAGTGCTGGATAGGGAAGGGTTCTATATAAGTGCAGGTGCCATATAGTTGCGGAGGTTCCACTTTTTTGGGGCTATATTGCCATATTGGTGCTTATGCCCAAGATGTGCGATCCTGCCACATTTCCTGGAGCGTGGATGCTATATAGGTGCGGTGGTTCAGTATACATGCCAGTGCTGGATAGGGAAGGGTTCTATATAAGTGCAGGTGCCATATAGTTGCGGAGGTTCCACTTTTTTGGGGCTATATTGCCATATTGGTGCTTATGCCCAAGATGTGCGATCCTGCCACATTTCCTGGAGCGTGGATGCTATATAGGTGCGGTGGTTCAGTATACATGCCAGTGCTGGATAGGGAAGGGTTCTATATAAGTGCAGGTGCCATATAGTTGCGGAGGTTCCACTTTTTTGGGGCTATATTGCCATATTGGTGCTTATGCCCAAGATGTGCGATCCTGCCACATTTCCTGGAGCGTGGATGCTATATAGGTGCGGTGGTTCAGTATACATGCCAGTGCTGGATAGGGAAGGGTTCTATATAAGTGCAGGTGCCATATAGTTGCGGAGGTTCCACTTTTTTGGGGCTATATTGCCATATTGGTGCTTATGCCCAAGATGTGCGATCCTGCCACATTTCCTGGAGCGTGGATGCTATATAGGTGCGGTGGTTCAGTATACATGCCAGTGCTGGATAGGGAAGGGTTCTATATAAGTGCAGGTGCCATATAGTTGCGGAGGTTCCACTTTTTTGGGGCTATATTGCCATATTGGTGCTTATGCCCAAGATGTGCGATCCTGCCACATTTCCTGGAGCGTGGATGCTATATAGGTGCGGTGGTTCAGTATACATGCCAGTGCTGGATAGGGAAGGGTTCTATATAAGTGCAGGTGCCATATAGTTGCGGAGGTTCCACTTTTTTGGGGCTATATTGCCATATTGGTGCTTATGCCCAAGATGTGCGATCCTGCCACATTTCCTGGAGCGTGGATGCTATATAGGTGCGGTGGTTCAGTATACATGCCAGTGCTGGATAGGGAAGGGTTCTATATAAGTGCAGGTGCCATATAGTTGCGGAGGTTCCACTTTTTTGGGGCTATATTGCCATATTGGTGCTTATGCCCAAGATGTGCGATCCTGCCACATTTCCTGGAGCGTGGATGCTATATAGGTGCGGTGGTTCAGTATACATGCCAGTGCTGGATAGGGAAGGGTTCTATATAAGTGCAGGTGCCATATAGTTGCGGAGGTTCCACTTTTTTGGGGCTATATTGCCATATTGGTGCTTATGCCCAAGATGTGCGATCCTGCCACATTTCCTGGAGCGTGGATGCTATATAGGTGCGGTGGTTCAGTATACATGCCAGTGCTGGATAGGGAAGGGTTCTATATAAGTGCAGGTGCCATATAGTTGCGGAGGTTCCACTTTTTTGGGGCTATATTGCCATATTGGTGCTTATGCCCAAGATGTGCGATCCTGCCACATTTCCTGGAGCGTGGATGCTATATAGGTGCGGTGGTTCAGTATACATGCCAGTGCTGGATAGGGAAGGGTTCTATATAAGTGCAGGTGCCATATAGTTGCGGAGGTTCCACTTTTTTGGGGCTATATTGCCATATTGGTGCTTATGCCCAAGATGTGCGATCCTGCCACATTTCCTGGAGCGTGGATGCTATATAGGTGCGGTGGTTCAGTATACATGCCAGTGCTGGATAGGGAAGGGTTCTATATAAGTGCAGGTGCCATATAGTTGCGGAGGTTCCACTTTTTTGGGGCTATATTGCCATATTGGTGCTTATGCCCAAGATGTGCGATCCTGCCACATTTCCTGGAGCGTGGATGCTATATAGGTGCGGTGGTTCAGTATACATGCCAGTGCTGGATAGGGAAGGGTTCTATATAAGTGCAGGTGCCATATAGTTGCGGAGGTTCCACTTTTTTGGGGCTATATTGCCATATTGGTGCTTATGCCCAAGATGTGCGATCCTGCCACATTTCCTGGAGCGTGGATGCTATATAGGTGCGGTGGTTCAGTATACATGCCAGTGCTGGATAGGGAAGGGTTCTATATAAGTGCAGGTGCCATATAGTTGCGGAGGTTCCACTTTTTTGGGGCTATATTGCCATATTGGTGCTTATGCCCAAGATGTGCGATCCTGCCACATTTCCTGGAGCGTGGATGCTATATAGGTGCGGTGGTTCAGTATACATGCCAGTGCTGGATAGGGAAGGGTTCTATATAAGTGCAGGTGCCATATAGTTGCGGAGGTTCCACTTTTTTGGGGCTATATTGCCATATTGGTGCTTATGCCCAAGATGTGCGATCCTGCCACATTTCCTGGAGCGTGGATGCTATATAGGTGCGGTGGTTCAGTATACATGCCAGTGCTGGATAGGGAAGGGTTCTATATAAGTGCAGGTGCCATATAGTTGCGGAGGTTCCACTTTTTTGGGGCTATATTGCCATATTGGTGCTTATGCCCAAGATGTGCGATCCTGCCACATTTCCTGGAGCGTGGATGCTATATAGGTGCGGTGGTTCAGTATACATGCCAGTGCTGGATAGGGAAGGGTTCTATATAAGTGCAGGTGCCATATAGTTGCGGAGGTTCCACTTTTTTGGGGCTATATTGCCATATTGGTGCTTATGCCCAAGATGTGCGATCCTGCCACATTTCCTGGAGCGTGGATGCTATATAGGTGCGGTGGTTCAGTATACATGCCAGTGCTGGATAGGGAAGGGTTCTATATAAGTGCAGGTGCCATATAGTTGCGGAGGTTCCACTTTTTTGGGGCTATATTGCCATATTGGTGCTTATGCCCAAGATGTGCGATCCTGCCACATTTCCTGGAGCGTGGATGCTATATAGGTGCGGTGGTTCAGTATACATGCCAGTGCTGGATAGGGAAGGGTTCTATATAAGTGCAGGTGCCATATAGTTGCGGAGGTTCCACTTTTTTGGGGCTATATTGCCATATTGGTGCTTATGCCCAAGATGTGCGATCCTGCCACATTTCCTGGAGCGTGGATGCTATATAGGTGCGGTGGTTCAGTATACATGCCAGTGCTGGATAGGGAAGGGTTCTATATAAGTGCAGGTGCCATATAGTTGCGGAGGTTCCACTTTTTTGGGGCTATATTGCCATATTGGTGCTTATGCCCAAGATGTGCGATCCTGCCACATTTCCTGGAGCGTGGATGCTATATAGGTGCGGTGGTTCAGTATACATGCCAGTGCTGGATAGGGAAGGGTTCTATATAAGTGCAGGTGCCATATAGTTGCGGAGGTTCCACTTTTTTGGGGCTATATTGCCATATTGGTGCTTATGCCCAAGATGTGCGATCCTGCCACATTTCCTGGAGCGTGGATGCTATATAGGTGCGGTGGTTCAGTATACATGCCAGTGCTGGATAGGGAAGGGTTCTATATAAGTGCAGGTGCCATATAGTTGCGGAGGTTCCACTTTTTTGGGGCTATATTGCCATATTGGTGCTTATGCCCAAGATATGCGATCCTGCCACATTTCCTGGAGCGTGGATGCTATATAGGTGCGGTGGTTCAGTATACATGCCAGTGCTGGATAGGGAAGGGTTCTATATAAGTGCAGGTGCCATATAGTTGCGGAGGTTCCACTTTTTTGGGGCTATATTGCCATATTGGTGCTTATGCCCAAGATGTGCGATCCTGCCACATTTCCTGGAGCGTGGATGCTATATAGGTGCGGTGGTTCAGTATACATGCCAGTGCTGGATAGGGAAGGGTTCTATATAAGTGCAGGTGCCATATAGTTGCGGAGGTTCCACTTTTTTGGGGCTATATTGCCATATTGGTGCTTATGCCCAAGATGTGCGATCCTGCCACATTTCCTGGAGCGTGGATGCTATATAGGTGCGGTGGTTCAGTATACATGCCAGTGCTGGATAGGGAAGGGTTCTATATAAGTGCAGGTGCCATATAGTTGCGGAGGTTCCACTTTTTTGGGGCTATATTGCCATATTGGTGCTTATGCCCAAGATGTGCGATCCTGCCACATTTCCTGGAGCGTGGATGCTATATAGGTGCGGTGGTTCAGTATACATGCCAGTGCTGGATAGGGAAGGGTTCTATATAAGTGCAGGTGCCATATAGTTGCGGAGGTTCCACTTTTTGGGGCTATATTGCCATATTGGTGCTTATGCCCAAGATGTGCGATCCTGCCACATTTCCTGGAGCGTGGATGCTATATAGGTGCGGTGGTTCAGTATACATGCCAGTGCTGGATAGGGAAGGGTTCTATATAAGTGCAGGTGCCATATAGTTGCGGAGGTTCCACTTTTTTGGGGCTATATTGCCATATTGGTGCTTATGCCCAAGATGTGCGATCCTGCCACATTTCCTGGAGCGTGGATGCTATATAGGTGCGGTGGTTCAGTATACATGCCAGTGCTGGATAGGGAAGGGTTCTATATAAGTGCAGGTGCCATATAGTTGCGGAGGTTCCACTTTTTTGGGGCTATATTGCCATATTGGTGCTTATGCCCAAATATGCGATCCTGCCACATTTCCTGGAGCGTGGATGCTATATAGGTGCGGTGGTTCAGTATACATGCCAGTGCTGGATAGGGAAGGGTTCTATATAAGTGCAGGTGCCATATAGTTGCGGAGGTTCCACTTTTTTGGGGCTATATTGCCATATTGGTGCTTATGCCCAAATAGTGCGATCCTGCCACATTTCCTGGAGCGTGGATGCTATATAGGTGCGGTGGTTCAGTATACATGCCAGTGCTGGATAGGGAAGGGTTCTATATAAGTGCAGGTGCCATATAGTTGCGGAGGTTCCACTTTTTTGGGGCTATATTGCCATATTGGTGCTTATGCCCAAGATGTGCGATCCTGCCACATTTCCTGGAGCGTGGATGCTATATAGGTGCGGTGGTTCAGTATACATGCCAGTGCTGGATAGGGAAGGGTTCTATATAAGTGCAGGTGCCATATAGTTGCGGAGGTTCCACTTTTTTGGGGCTATATTGCCATATTGGTGCTTATGCCCAAGATGTGCGATCCTGCCACATTTCCTGGAGCGTGGATGCTATATAGGTGCGGTGGTTCAGTATACATGCCAGTGCTGGATAGGGAAGGGTTCTATATAAGTGCAGGTGCCATATAGTTGCGGAGGTTCCACTTTTTTGGGGCTATATTGCCATATTGGTGCTTATGCCCAAGATGTGCGATCCTGCCACATTTCCTGGAGCGTGGATGCTATATAGGTGCGGTGGTTCAGTATACATGCCAGTGCTGGATAGGGAAGGGTTCTATATAAGTGCAGGTGCCATATAGTTGCGGAGGTTCCACTTTTTTGGGGCTATATTGCCATATTGGTGCTTATGCCCAAGATGTGCGATCCTGCCACATTTCCTGGAGCGTGGATGCTATATAGGTGCGGTGGTTCAGTATACATGCCAGTGCTGGATAGGGAAGGGTTCTATATAAGTGCAGGTGCCATATAGTTGCGGAGGTTCCACTTTTTTGGGGCTATATTGCCATATTGGTGCTTATGCCCAAGATGTGCGATCCTGCCACATTTCCTGGAGCGTGGATGCTATATAGGTGCGGTGGTTCAGTATACATGCCAGTGCTGGATAGGGAAGGGTTCTATATAAGTGCAGGTGCCATATAGTTGCGGAGGTTCCACTTTTTTGGGGCTATATTGCCATATTGGTGCTTATGCCCAAGATGTGCGATCCTGCCACATTTCCTGGAGCGTGGATGCTATATAGGTGCGGTGGTTCAGTATACATGCCAGTGCTGGATAGGGAAGGGTTCTATATAAGTGCAGGTGCCATATAGTTGCGGAGGTTCCACTTTTTTGGGGCTATATTGCCATATTGGTGCTTATGCCCAAGATGTGCGATCCTGCCACATTTCCTGGAGCGTGGATGCTATATAGGTGCGGTGGTTCAGTATACATGCCAGTGCTGGATAGGGAAGGGTTCTATATAAGTGCAGGTGCCATATAGTTGCGGAGGTTCCACTTTTTTGGGGCTATATTGCCATATTGGTGCTTATGCCCAAGATGTGCGATCCTGCCACATTTCCTGGAGCGTGGATGCTATATAGGTGCGGTGGTTCAGTATACATGCCAGTGCTGGATAGGGAAGGGTTCTATATAAGTGCAGGTGCCATATAGTTGCGGAGGTTCCACTTTTTTGGGGCTATATTGCCATATTGGTGCTTATGCCCAAGATGTGCGATCCTGCCACATTTCCTGGAGCGTGGATGCTATATAGGTGCGGTGGTTCAGTATACATGCCAGTGCTGGATAGGGAAGGGTTCTATATAAGTGCAGGTGCCATATAGTTGCGGAGGTTCCACTTTTTTGGGGCTATATTGCCATATTGGTGCTTATGCCCAAGATGTGCGATCCTGCCACATTTCCTGGAGCGTGGATGCTATATAGGTGCGGTGGTTCAGTATACATGCCAGTGCTGGATAGGGAAGGGTTCTATATAAGTGCAGGTGCCATATAGTTGCGGAGGTTCCACTTTTTTGGGGCTATATTGCCATATTGGTGCTTATGCCCAAGATGTGCGATCCTGCCACATTTCCTGGAGCGTGGATGCTATATAGGTGCGGTGGTTCAGTATACATGCCAGTGCTGGATAGGGAAGGGTTCTATATAAGTGCAGGTGCCATATAGTTGCGGAGGTTCCACTTTTTTGGGGCTATATTGCCATATTGGTGCTTATGCCCAAGATGTGCGATCCTGCCACATTTCCTGGAGCGTGGATGCTATATAGGTGCGGTGGTTCAGTATACATGCCAGTGCTGGATAGGGAAGGGTTCTATATAAGTGCAGGTGCCATATAGTTGCGGAGGTTCCACTTTTTTGGGGCTATATTGCCATATTGGTGCTTATGCCCAAGATGTGCGATCCTGCCACATTTCCTGGAGCGTGGATGCTATATAGGTGCGGTGGTTCAGTATACATGCCAGTGCTGGATAGGGAAGGGTTCTATATAAGTGCAGGTGCCATATAGTTGCGGAGGTTCCACTTTTTTGGGGCTATATTGCCATATTGGTGCTTATGCCCAAGATGTGCGATCCTGCCACATTTCCTGGAGCGTGGATGCTATATAGGTGCGGTGGTTCAGTATACATGCCAGTGCTGGATAGGGAAGGGTTCTATATAAGTGCAGGTGCCATATAGTTGCGGAGGTTCCACTTTTTTGGGGCTATATTGCCATATTGGTGCTTATGCCCAAGATGTGCGATCCTGCCACATTTCCTGGAGCGTGGATGCTATATAGGTGCGGTGGTTCAGTATACATGCCAGTGCTGGATAGGGAAGGGTTCTATATAAGTGCAGGTGCCATATAGTTGCGGAGGTTCCACTTTTTTGGGGCTATATTGCCATATTGGTGCTTATGCCCAAGATGTGCGATCCTGCCACATTTCCTGGAGCGTGGATGCTATATAGGTGCGGTGGTTCAGTATACATGCCAGTGCTGGATAGGGAAGGGTTCTATATAAGTGCAGGTGCCATATAGTTGCGGAGGTTCCACTTTTTTGGGGCTATATTGCCATATTGGTGCTTATGCCCAAGATGTGCGATCCTGCCACATTTCCTGGAGCGTGGATGCTATATAGGTGCGGTGGTTCAGTATACATGCCAGTGCTGGATAGGGAAGGGTTCTATATAAGTGCAGGTGCCATATAGTTGCGGAGGTTCCACTTTTTTGGGGCTATATTGCCATATTGGTGCTTATGCCCAAGATGTGCGATCCTGCCACATTTCCTGGAGCGTGGATGCTATATAGGTGCGGTGGTTCAGTATACATGCCAGTGCTGGATAGGGAAGGGTTCTATATAAGTGCAGGTGCCATATAGTTGCGGAGGTTCCACTTTTTTGGGGCTATATTGCCATATTGGTGCTTATGCCCAAGATGTGCGATCCTGCCACATTTCCTGGAGCGTGGATGCTATATAGGTGCGGTGGTTCAGTATACATGCCAGTGCTGGATAGGGAAGGGTTCTATATAAGTGCAGGTGCCATATAGTTGCGGAGGTTCCACTTTTTTGGGGCTATATTGCCATATTGGTGCTTATGCCCAAGATGTGCGATCCTGCCACATTTCCTGGAGCGTGGATGCTATATAGGTGCGGTGGTTCAGTATACATGCCAGTGCTGGATAGGGAAGGGTTCTATATAAGTGCAGGTGCCATATAGTTGCGGAGGTTCCACTTTTTTGGGGCTATATTGCCATATTGGTGCTTATGCCCAAGATGTGCGATCCTGCCACATTTCCTGGAGCGTGGATGCTATATAGGTGCGGTGGTTCAGTATACATGCCAGTGCTGGATAGGGAAGGGTTCTATATAAGTGCAGGTGCCATATAGTTGCGGAGGTTCCACTTTTTTGGGGCTATATTGCCATATTGGTGCTTATGCCCAAGATGTGCGATCCTGCCACATTTCCTGGAGCGTGGATGCTATATAGGTGCGGTGGTTCAGTATACATGCCAGTGCTGGATAGGGAAGGGTTCTATATAAGTGCAGGTGCCATATAGTTGCGGAGGTTCCACTTTTTTGGGGCTATATTGCCATATTGGTGCTTATGCCCAAGATGTGCGATCCTGCCACATTTCCTGGAGCGTGGATGCTATATAGGTGCGGTGGTTCAGTATACATGCCAGTGCTGGATAGGGAAGGGTTCTATATAAGTGCAGGTGCCATATAGTTGCGGAGGTTCCACTTTTTTGGGGCTATATTGCCATATTGGTGCTTATGCCCAAGATGTGCGATCCTGCCACATTTCCTGGAGCGTGGATGCTATATAGGTGCGGTGGTTCAGTATACATGCCAGTGCTGGATAGGGAAGGGTTCTATATAAGTGCAGGTGCCATATAGTTGCGGAGGTTCCACTTTTTTGGGGCTATATTGCCATATTGGTGCTTATGCCCAAGATGTGCGATCCTGCCACATTTCCTGGAGCGTGGATGCTATATAGGTGCGGTGGTTCAGTATACATGCCAGTGCTGGATAGGGAAGGGTTCTATATAAGTGCAGGTGCCATATAGTTGCGGAGGTTCCACTTTTTTGGGGCTATATTGCCATATTGGTGCTTATGCCCAAATATGCGATCCTGCCACATTTCCTGGAGCGTGGATGCTATATAGGTGCGGTGGTTCAGTATACATGCCAGTGCTGGATAGGGAAGGGTTCTATATAAGTGCAGGTGCCATATAGTTGCGGAGGTTCCACTTTTTTGGGTCTATATTGCCATATTGGTGCTTATGCCCAAAATATGCGATCCTGCCACATTTCCTGGAGCGTGGATGCTATATAGGTGCGGTGGTTCAGTATACATGCCAGTGCTGGATAGGGAAGGGTTCTATATAAGTGCAGGTGCCATATAGTTGCGGAGGTTCCACTTTTTTGGGGCTATATTGCCATATTGGTGCTTATGCCCAAGATGTGCGATCCTGCCACATTTCCTGGAGCGTGGATGCTATATAGGTGCGGTGGTTCAGTATACATGCCAGTGCTGGATAGGGAAGGGTTCTATATAAGTGCAGGTGCCATATAGTTGCGGAGGTTCCACTTTTTTGGGGCTATATTGCCATATTGGTGCTTATGCCCAAGATGTGCGATCCTGCCACATTTCCTGGAGCGTGGATGCTATATAGGTGCGGTGGTTCAGTATACATGCCAGTGCTGGATAGGGAAGGGTTCTATATAAGTGCAGGTGCCATATAGTTGCGGAGGTTCCACTTTTTTGGGGCTATATTGCCATATTGGTGCTTATGCCCAAGATGTGCGATCCTGCCACATTTCCTGGAGCGTGGGATGCTATATAGGTGCGGTGGTTCAGTATACATGCCAGTGCTGGATAGGGAAGGGTTCTATATAAGTGCAGGTGCCATATAGTTGCGGAGGTTCCACTTTTTTGGGGCTATATTGCCATATTGGTGCTTATGCCCAAGATGTGCGATCCTGCCACATTTCCTGGAGCGTGGATGCTATATAGGTGCGGTGGTTCAGTATACATGCCAGTGCTGGATAGGGAAGGGTTCTATATAAGTGCAGGTGCCATATAGTTGCGGAGGTTCCACTTTTTTGGGGCTATATTGCCATATTGGTGCTTATGCCCAAGATGTGCGATCCTGCCACATTTCCTGGAGCGTGGATGCTATATAGGTGCGGTGGTTCAGTATACATGCCAGTGCTGGATAGGGAAGGGTTCTATATAAGTGCAGGTGCCATATAGTTGCGGAGGTTCCACTTTTTTGGGGCTATATTGCCATATTGGTGCTTATGCCCAAGATGTGCGATCCTGCCACATTTCCTGGAGCGTGGATGCTATATAGGTGCGGTGGTTCAGTATACATGCCAGTGCTGGATAGGGAAGGGTTCTATATAAGTGCAGGTGCCATATAGTTGCGGAGGTTCCACTTTTTTGGGGCTATATTGCCATATTGGTGCTTATGCCCAAGATGTGCGATCCTGCCACATTTCCTGGAGCGTGGATGCTATATAGGTGCGGTGGTTCAGTATACATGCCAGTGCTGGATAGGGAAGGGTTCTATATAAGTGCAGGTGCCATATAGTTGCGGAGGTTCCACTTTTTTGGGGCTATATTGCCATATTGGTGCTTATGCCCAAGATGTGCGATCCTGCCACATTTCCTGGAGCGTGGATGCTATATAGGTGCGGTGGTTCAGTATACATGCCAGTGCTGGATAGGGAAGGGTTCTATATAAGTGCAGGTGCCATATAGTTGCGGAGGTTCCACTTTTTTGGGGCTATATTGCCATATTGGTGCTTATGCCCAAGATGTGCGATCCTGCCACATTTCCTGGAGCGTGGATGCTATATAGGTGCGGTGGTTCAGTATACATGCCAGTGCTGGATAGGGAAGGGTTCTATATAAGTGCAGGTGCCATATAGTTGCGGAGGTTCCACTTTTTTGGGGCTATATTGCCATATTGGTGCTTATGCCCAAGATGTGCGATCCTGCCACATTTCCTGGAGCGTGGATGCTATATAGGTGCGGTGGTTCAGTATACATGCCAGTGCTGGATAGGGAAGGGTTCTATATAAGTGCAGGTGCCATATAGTTGCGGAGGTTCCACTTTTTTGGGGCTATATTGCCATATTGGTGCTTATGCCCAAGATGTGCGATCCTGCCACATTTCCTGGAGCGTGGATGCTATATAGGTGCGGTGGTTCAGTATACATGCCAGTGCTGGATAGGGAAGGGTTCTATATAAGTGCAGGTGCCATATAGTTGCGGAGGTTCCACTTTTTTGGGGCTATATTGCCATATTGGTGCTTATGCCCAAATATGCGATCCTGCCACATTTCCTGGAGCGTGGATGCTATATAGGTGCGGTGGTTCAGTATACATGCCAGTGCTGGATAGGGAAGGGTTCTATATAAGTGCAGGTGCCATATAGTTGCGGAGGTTCCACTTTTTTGGGGCTATATTGCCATATTGGTGCTTATGCCCAAGATGTGCGATCCTGCCACATTTCCTGGAGCGTGGATGCTATATAGGTGCGGTGGTTCAGTATACATGCCAGTGCTGGATAGGGAAGGGTTCTATATAAGTGCAGGTGCCATATAGTTGCGGAGGTTCCACTTTTTGGGGCTATATTGCCATATTGGTGCTTATGCCCAAGATGTGCGATCCTGCCACATTTCCTGGAGCGTGGATGCTATATAGGTGCGGTGGTTCAGTATACATGCCAGTGCTGGATAGGGAAGGGTTCTATATAAGTGCAGGTGCCATATAGTTGCGGAGGTTCCACTTTTTTGGGGCTATATTGCCATATTGGTGCTTATGCCCAAAATATGCGATCCTGCCACATTTCCTGGAGCGTGGATGCTATATAGGTGCGGTGGTTCAGTATACATGCCAGTGCTGGATAGGGAAGGGTTCTATATAAGTGCAGGTGCCATATAGTTGCGGAGGTTCCACTTTTTTGGGGCTATATTGCCATATTGGTGCTTATGCCCAAGATGTGCGATCCTGCCACATTTCCTGGAGCGTGGATGCTATATAGGTGCGGTGGTTCAGTATACATGCCAGTGCTGGATAGGGAAGGGTTCTATATAAGTGCAGGTGCCATATAGTTGCGGAGGTTCCACTTTTTTGGGGCTATATTGCCATATTGGTGCTTATGCCCAAGATGTGCGATCCTGCCACATTTCCTGGAGCGTGGATGCTATATAGGTGCGGTGGTTCAGTATACATGCCAGTGCTGGATAGGGAAGTGTTCTATATAAGTGCAGGTGCCATATAGTTGCGGAGGTTCCACTTTTTTGGGGCTATATTGCCATATTGGTGCTTATGCCCAAGATGTGCGATCCTGCCACATTTCCTGGAGCGTGGATGCTATATAGGTGCGGTGGTTCAGTATACATGCCAGTGCTGGATAGGGAAGGGTTCTATATAAGTGCAGGTGCCATATAGTTGCGGAGGTTCCACTTTTTTGGGGCTATATTGCCATATTGGTGCTTATGCCCAAGATGTGCGATCCTGCCACATTTCCTGGAGCGTGGATGCTATATAGGTGCGGTGGTTCAGTATACATGCCAGTGCTGGATAGGGAAGGGTTCTATATAAGTGCAGGATGCCATATAGTTGCGGAGGTTCCACTTTTTTGGGGCTATATTGCCATATTGGTGCTTATGCCCAAGATGTGCGATCCTGCCACATTTCCTGGAGCGTGGGGGCTATATAGGTGCGGTGGTTCAGTATACATGCCAGTGCTGGATAGGGAAGGGCTTCTATATAAGTGCAGGTGCCATATAGTTGCGGAGGTTCCACTTTTTTGGGTCTATATTGCCATATTGGTGCTTATGCCCAAAATATGCGATCCTGCCACATTTCCTGGAGCGTGGATGCTATATAGGTGCGGTGGTTCAGTATACATGCCAGTGCTGGATAGGGAAGGGTTCTATATAAGTGCAGGTGCCATATAGTTGCGGAGGTTCCACTTTTTTGGGGCTATATTGCCATATTGGTGCTTATGCCCAAGATGTGCGATCCTGCCACATTTCCTGGAGCGTGGATGCTATATAGGTGCGGTGGTTCAGTATACATGCCAGTGCTGGATAGGGAAGGGTTCTATATAAGTGCAGGTGCCATATAGTTGCGGAGGTTCCACTTTTTTGGGGCTATATTGCCATATTGGTGCTTATGCCCAAGATATGCGATCCTGCCACATTTCCTGGAGCGTGGATGCTATATAGGTGCGGTGGTTCAGTATACATGCCAGTGCTGGATAGGGAAGGGTTCTATATAAGTGCAGGTAGCCATATAGTTGCGGAGGTTCCACTTTTTTGGGGCTATATTGCCATATTGGTGCTTATGCCCAAGATGTGCGATCCTGCCACATTTCCTGGAGCGTGGATGCTATATAGGTGCGGTGGTTCAGTATACATGCCAGTGCTGGATAGGGAAGTGTTCTATATAAGTGCAGGTGCCATATAGTTGCGGAGGTTCCACTTTTTTGGGGCTATATTGCCATATTGGTGCTTATGCCCAAGATGTGCGATCCTGCCACATTTCCTGGAGCGTGGATGCTATATAGGTGCGGTGGTTCAGTATACATGCCAGTGCTGGATAGGGAAGTGTTCTATATAAGTGCAGGTGCCATATAGTTGCGGAGGTTCCACTTTTTTGGGGCTATATTGCCATATTGGTGCTTATGCCCAAGATGTGCGATCCTGCCACATTTCCTGCAGCGTGGATGCTATATAGGTGCGGTGGTTCAGTATACATGCCAGTGCTGGATAGGGAAGGGTTCTATATAAGTGCAGGTGCCATATAGTTGCGGAGGTTCCACTTTTTTGGGGCTATATTGCCATATTGGTGCTTATGCCCAAGATGTGCGATCCTGCCACATTTCCTGGAGCGTGGATGCTATATAGGTGCGGTGGTTCAGTATACATGCCAGTGCTGGATAGGGAAGGGTTCTATATAAGTGCAGAGGCCATATAGTTGCGGAGGTTCCACTTTTTTGGGGCTATATTGCCATATTGGTGCTTATGCCCAAATATGCGATCCTGCCACATTTCCTGGAGCGTGGATGCTATATAGGTGCGGTGGTTCAGTATACATGCCAGTGCTGGATAGGGAAGGGTTCTATATAAGTGCAGGTGCCATATAGTTGCGGAGGTTCCACTTTTTTGGGTCTATATTGCCATATTGGTGCTTATGCCCAAATATGCGATCCTGCCACATTTCCTGGAGCGTGGATGCTATATAGGTGCGGTGGTTCAGTATACATGCCAGTGCTGGATAGGGAAGTGTTCTATATAAGTGCAGGTGCCATATAGTTGCGGAGGTTCCACTTTTTTGGGGCTATATTGCCATATTGGTGCTTATGCCCAAGATGTGCGATCCTGCCACATTTCCTGGAGCGTGGATGCTATATAGGTGCGGTGGTTCAGTATACATGCCAGTGCTGGATAGGGAAGGGTTCTATATAAGTGCAGGTGCCATATAGTTGCGGAGGTTCCACTTTTTTGGGGCTATATTGCCATATTGGTGCTTATGCCCAAGATGTGCGATCCTGCCACATTTCCTGGAGCGTGGATGCTATATAGGTGCGGTGGTTCAGTATACATGCCAGTGCTGGATAGGGAAGGGTTCTATATAAGTGCAGAGTGCCATATAGTTGCGGAGGTTCCACTTTTTGGGGCTATATTGCCATATTGGTGCTTATGCCCAAGATGTGCGATCCTGCCACATTTCCTGGAGCGTGGGATGCTATATAGGTGCGGTGGTTCAGTATACATGCCAGTGCTGGATAGGGAAGGGTTCTATATAAGTGCAGGTGCCATATAGTTGCGGAGGTTCCACTTTTTTGGGGCTATATTGCCATATTGGTGCTTATGCCCAAGATGTGCGATCCTGCCACATTTCCTGGCAGCGTGGATGCTATATAGGTGCGGTGGTTCAGTATACATGCCAGTGCTGGATAGGGAAGGGTTCTATATAAGTGCAGGTGCCATATAGTTGCGGAGGTTCCACTTTTTTGGGGCTATATTGCCATATTGGTGCTTATGCCCAAGATGTGCGATCCTGCCACATTTCCTGGAGCGTGGATGCTATATAGGTGCGGTGGTTCAGTATACATGCCAGTGCTGGATAGGGAAGTGTTCTATATAAGTGCAGGTGCCATATAGTTGCGGAGGTTCCACTTTTTTGGGGCTATATTGCCATATTGGTGCTTATGCCCAAGATGTGCGATCCTGCCACATTTCCTGGAGCGTGGATGCTATATAGGTGCGGTGGTTCAGTATACATGCCAGTGCTGGATAGGGAAGGGTTCTATATAAGTGCAGATGCCATATAGTTGCGGAGGTTCCACTTTTTTGGGGCTATATTGCCATATTGGTGCTTATGCCCAAAATATGCGATCCTGCCACATTTCCTGGAGCGTGGATGCTATATAGGTGCGGTGGTTCAGGTATACATGCCAGTGCTGGATAGGGAAGGGTTCTATATAAGTGCAGGTGCCATATAGTTGCGGAGGTTCCACTTTTTTGGGGCTATATTGCCATATTGGTGCTTATGCCCAAGATGTGCGATCCTGCCACATTTCCTGGAGCGTGGATGCTATATAGGTGCGGTGGTTCAGTATACATGCCAGTGCTGGATAGGGAAGGGTTCTATATAAGTGCAGGTGCCATATAGTTGCGGAGGTTCCACTTTTTTGGGGCTATATTGCCATATTGGTGCTTATGCCCAAGATGTGCGATCCTGCCACATTTCCTGGAGCGTGGGGGCTATATAGGTGCGGTGGTTCAGTATACATGCCAGTGCTGGATAGGGAAGGGTTCTATATAAGTGCAGGTGCCATATAGTTGCGGAGGTTCCACTTTTTTGGGGCTATATTGCCATATTGGTGCTTATGCCCAAGATGTGCGATCCTGCCACATTTCCTGGAGCGTGGATGCTATATAGGTGCGGTGGTTCAGTATACATGCCAGTGCTGGATAGGGAAGGGTTCTATATAAGTGCAGGTGCCATATAGTTGCGGAGGTTCCACTTTTTTGGGGCTATATTGCCATATTGGTGCTTATGCCCAAGATGTGCGATCCTGCCACATTTCCTGGAGCGTGGGGCTATATAGGTGCGGTGGTTCAGTATACATGCCAGTGCTGGATAGGGAAGTGTTCTATATAAGTGCAGGTGCCATATAGTTGCGGAGGTTCCACTTTTTTGGGGCTATATTGCCATATTGGTGCTTATGCCCAAGATGTGCGATCCTGCCACATTTCCTGGAGCGTGGATGCTATATAGGTGCGGTGGTTCAGTATACATGCCAGTGCTGGATAGGGAAGGGCTCTATATAAGTGCAGGTGCCATATAGTTGCGGAGGTTCCACTTTTTTGGGTCTATATTGCCATATTGGTGCTTATGCCCAAATATGCGATCCTGCCACATTTCCTGGAGCGTGGATGCTATATAGGTGCGGTGGTTCAGTATACATGCCAGTGCTGGATAGGGAAGGGTTCTATATAAGTGCAGGTGCCATATAGTTGCGGAGGTTACACTTTTTTAGGGCTATATTGCCATATTGGTGCTTATGCCCAAGATGTGCGATCCTGCCACATTTCCTGCAGCGTGGATGCTATATAGGTGCGGTGGTTCGGTATACATGCCATTGCTGGATAGGGAAGGGTTCTATATAAGTGCAGGTGCCATATAGTTGCGGAGGTACCACTTTTTTGGGGCTATATTGCCATATTGGTGCTTATGCCCAAGATGTGCGATCCTGCCACATTTCCTGGAGCGTGGGGGCTATATAGGTGCGGTGGTTCAGTATACATGCCAGTGCTGGATAGGGAAGTGTTCTATATAAGTGCAGGTGCCATATAGTTGCGGAGGTTCCACTTTTTTGGGGCTATATTGCCATATTGGTGCTTATGCCCAAGATGTGCGATCCTGCCACATTTCCTGGCAGCGTGGATGCTATATAGGTGCGGTGGTTCAGTATACATGCCAGTGCTGGATAGGGAAGGGTTCTATATAAGTGCAGGAGCCATATAGTTGCGGAGGTTCCACTTTTTTGGGGCTATATTGCCATATTGGTGCTTATGCCCAAAATATACGATCCTGCCACATTTCCTGGAGCGTGGATGCTATATAGGTGCGGTGGTTCAGTATACATGCCAGTGCTGGATAGGGAAGTGTTCTATATAAGTGCAGGTGCCATATAGTTGCGGAGGTTCCACTTTTTTGGGTCTATATTGCCATATTGGTGCTTATGCCCAAATATGCGATCCTGCCACATTTCCTGGAGCGTGGATGCTATATAGGTGCGGTGGTTCAGTATACATGCCAGTGCTGGATAGGGAAGGGTTCTATATAAGTGCAGGTGCCATATAGTTGCGGAGGTTACACTTTTTTAGGGCTATATTGCCATATTGGTGCTTATGCCCAAGATGTGCGATCCTGCCACATTTCCTGCAGCGTGGATGCTATATAGGTGCGGTGGTTCAGTATACATGCCAGTGCTGGATAGGGAAGTGTTCTATATAAGTGCAGGTGCCATATAATTTCGGAGGCTCCACTTTTTTGGGTCTATATTGCCATATTGGTGCTTATGCCCAAAATATGCGATCCTGCCACATTTCCTGGAGCGTGGATGCTATATATTTGCGGTGGTTCAGTATACATGCCAGTGCTGGATAGGGAAGGGTTCTATATAAGTGCAGGTGCCATATAATTTCGGAGGTTCCACTTTTTTGGGTCTATATTGCCATATTGGTGCTTATGCCCAAAATATGCGATCCTGCCACATTTCCTGGAGCGTGGATGCTATATAGGTGCGGTGGTTCAGTATACATGCCAGTGCTGGATAGGGAAGTGTTCTATATAAGTGCAGGTGCCATATAGTTGCGGAGGTTCCACTTTTTTGGGGCTATATTGCCATATTGGTGCTTATGCCCAAGATGTGCGATCCTGCCACATTTCCTGGAGCGTGGATGCTATATAGGTGCGGTGGTTCAGTATACATGCGAGTGCTGGATAGGGAAGGGTTCTATATAAGTGCAGGTGCCATATAGTTGCGGAGGTTCCACTTTTTTGGGGCTATATTGCCATATTGGTGCTTATGCCCAAGATGTGCGATCCTGCCACATTTCCTGCAGCGTGGATGCTATATAGGTGCGGTGGTTCAGTATACATGCCAGTGCTGGATAGGGAAGTGTTCTATATAAGTGCAGGTGCCATATAATTTCGGAGGCTCCACTTTTTTGGGTCTATATTGCCATATTGGTGCTTATGCCCAAAATATGCGATCCTGCCACATTTCCTGGAGCGTGGATGCTATATATTTGCGGTGGTTCAGTATACATGCCAGTGCTGGATAGGGAAGGGTTCTATATAAGTGCAGAAGCCATATAGTTGCGGAGGTTCCACTTTTTTGGGGCTATATTGCCATATTGGTGCTTATGCCCAAAATATACGATCCTGCCACATTTCCTGGAGCGTGGATGCTATATAGGTGCGGTGGTTCAGTATACATGCCAGTGCTGGATAGGGAAGTGTTCTATATAAGTGCAGGTGCCATATAGTTGCGGAGGTTCCACTTTTTTGGGGCTATATTGCCATATTGGTGCTTATGCCCAAGATGTGCGATCCTGCCACATTTCCTGGAGCGTGGATGCTATATAGGTGCGGTGGTTCAGTATACATGCGAGTGCTGGATAGGGAAGGGTTCTATATAAGTGCAGGTGCCATATAGTTGCGGAGGTTCCACTTTTTTGGGGCTATATTGCCATATTGGTGCTTATGCCCAAGATGTGCGATCCTGCCACATTTCCTGCAGCGTGGATGCTATATAGGTGCGGTGGTTCAGTATACATGCCAGTGCTGGATAGGGAAGGGTTCTATATAAGTGCAGAAGCCATATAGTTGCGGAGGTTCCACTTTTTTGGGGCTATATTGCCATATTGGTGCTTATGCCCAAAATATACGATCCTGCCACATTTCCTGGAGCGTGGATGCTATATAGGTGCGGTGGTTCAGTATACATGCCAGTGCTGGATAGGGAAGGGCTCTATATAAGTGCAGGTGCCATATAATTTCGGAGGTTCCACTTTTTTGGGTCTATATTGCCATATTGGTGCTTATGCCCAAAATATGCGATCCTGCCACATTTCCTGGAGCGTGGATGCTATATAGGTGCGGTGGTTCAGTATACATGCCAGTGCTGGATAGGGAAGTGTTCTATATAAGTGCAGGTGCCATATAGTTGCGGAGGTTCCACTTTTTTGGGGCTATATTGCCATATTGGTGCTTATGCCCTAAGATGTGCGATCCTGCCACATTTCCTGCAGCGTGGATGCTATATAGGTGCGGTGGTTCAGTATACATGCCAGTGCTGGATAGGGAAGTGTTCTATATAAGTGCAGGTGCCATATAGTTGCGGAGGTTCCACTTTTTTGGGGCTATATTGCCATATTGGTGCTTATGCCCAAGATGTGCGATCCTGCCACATTTCCTGCAGCGTGGATGCTATATAGGTGCGGTGGTTCAGTATACATGCCAGTGCTGGATAGGGAAGGGTTCTATATAAGTGCAGAAGCCATATAGTTGCGGAGGTTCCACTTTTTTGGGGCTATATTGCCATATTGGTGCTTATGCCCAAAATATACGATCCTGCCACATTTCCTGGAGCGTGGATGCTATATAGGTGCGGTGGTTCAGTATACATGCCAGTGCTGGATAGGGAAGTGTTCTATATAAGTGCAGGTGCCATATAATTTCGGAGGCTTCCACTTTTTTGGGTCTATATTGCCATATTGGTGCTTATGCCCAAAATATGCGATCCTGCCACATTTCCTGGAGCGTGGATGCTATATAGTTGCGGTGGTTCAGTATACATGCCAGTGCTGGATAGGGAAGGGTTCTATATAAGTGCAGGTGCCATATAGTTGCGGAGGTTACACTTTTTTAGGGCTATATTGCCATATTGGTGCTTATGCCCAAGATGTGCGATCCTGCCACATTTCCTGCAGCGTGGATGCTATATAGGTGCGGTGGTTCAGTATACATGCCAGTGCTGGATAGGGAAGTGTTCTATATAAGTGCAGGTGCCATATAATTTCGGAGGCTCCACTTTTTTGGGTCTATATTGCCATATTGGTGCTTATGCCCAAAATATGCGATCCTGCCACATTTCCTGGAGCGTGGATGCTATATATTTGCGGTGGTTCAGTATACATGCCAGTGCTGGGTAGGGAAGGGTTCTATATAAGTGCAGGTGCCATATAGTTGCGGAGGTTACACTTTTTTAGGGCTATATTGCCATATTGGTGCTTATGCCCAAGATGTGCGATCCTGCCACATTTCCTGGAGCGTGGATGCTATATAGGTGCGGTGGTTCAGTATACATGCCAGTGCTGGATAGGGAAGTGTTCTATATAAGTGCAGGTGCCATATAGTTGCGGAGGTTCCACTTTTTTGGGGCTATATTGCCATATTGGTGCTTATGCCCAAGATGTGCGATCCTGCCACATTTCCTGGAGCGTGGATGCTATATAGGTGCGGTGGTTCAGTATACATGCGAGTGCTGGATAGGGAAGGGTTCTATATAAGTGCAGGTGCCATATAGTTGCGGAGGTTCCACTTTTTTGGGGCTATATTGCCATATTGGTGCTTATGCCCAAGATGTGCGATCCTGCCACATTTCCTGCAGCGTGGATGCTATATAGGTGCGGTGGTTCAGTATACATGCCAGTGCTGGATAGGGAAGGGTTCTATATAAGTGCAGAAGCCATATAGTTGCGGAGGTTCCACTTTTTTGGGGCTATATTGCCATATTGGTGCTTATGCCCAAATATACGATCCTGCCACATTTCCTGGAGCGTGGATGCTATATAGGTGCGGTGGTTCAGTATACATGCCAGTGCTGGATAGGGAAGGGCTCTATATAAGTGCAGGTGCCATATAATTTCGGAGGTTCCACTTTTTTGGGTCTATATTGCCATATTGGTGCTTATGCCCAAAATATGCGATCCTGCCACATTTCCTGGAGCGTGGATGATATATAGGTGCGGTGGTTCAGTATACATGCCAGTGCTGGATAGGGAAGTGTTCTATATAAGTGCAGGTGCCATATAGTTGCGGAGGTTCCACTTTTTTGGGGCTATATTGCCATATTGGTGCTTATGCCTAAGATGTGCGATCCTGCCACATTTCCTGCAGCGTGGATGCTATATAGGTGCGGTGGCTCAGTATACATGCCAGTGCTGGATAGGGAAGTGTTCTATATAAGTGCAGGTGCCATATAGTTGCGGAGGTTCCACTTTTTTGGGGCTATATTGCCATATTGGTGCTTATGCCCAAGATGTGCGATCCTGCCACATTTCCTGGAGCGTGGATGCTATATAGGTGCGGTGGTTCGGTATACATGCCAGTGCTGGATAGGGAAGGGTTCTATATAAGTGCAGGTGCCATATAGTTGCGGAGGTTCCACTTTTTTGGGGCTATATTGCCATATTGGTGCTTATGCCCAAAATATACGATCCTGCCACATTTCCTGGAGCGTGGATGCTATATAGGTGCGGTGGTTCAGTATACATGCCAGTGCTGGATAGGGAAGTGTTCTATATAAGTGCAGGTGACATATAATTGCGGAGGTTACACTTTTTTGGGGCTATATTGCCATATTGGTGCTTATGCCCAAGATGTGCGATCCTGCCACATTTCCTGGAGCGTGGATGCTATATAGGTGCGGTGGTTCGGTATACATGCCAGTGCTGGATAGGGAAGGGTTCTATATAAGTGCAGGTGCCATATAGTTGCGGAGGTTCCACTTTTTTGGGGCTATATTGCCATATTGGTGCTTATGCCCAAGATGTGCGATCCTGCCACATTTCCTGGAGCGTGGGGGCTATATAGGTGCGGTGGTTCAGTATACATGCCAGTGATGGATAGGGACGGGTTCTATATAAGTGCAGAAGCCATATAGTTGCGGAGGTTCCACTTTTTTGGGGCTATATTGCCATATTGGTGCTTATGCCCAAGATGTGCGATCCTGCCACATTTCCTGGAGCGTGGGGGCTATATAGGTGCGGTGGTTCAGTATACATGCCAGTGCTGGATAGGGAAAGGCTCTATATAAGTGCAGGTGCCATATAGTTGCGGAGGTTCGACTTTTTTGGGTCTATATTGCCATATTGGTGCTTATGCCCAAATATGCGATCCTGCCACATTTCCTGGAGCGTGGATGCTATATAGGTGCGGTGGTTCAGTATACATGCCAGTGCTGGATAGGGACGGGTTCTATATAAGTGCAGAAGCCATATAGTTGCGGAGGTTCCACTTTTTTGGGGCTATATTGCCATATTGGTGCTTATGCCCAAGATGTGCGATCCTGCCACATTTCCTGGAGCGTGGATGCTATATAGGTGCGGTGGTTCGGTATACATGCCAGTGCTGGATAGGGAAGGGTTCTATATAAGTGCAGGTGCCATATAGTTGCGGAGGTTCCACTTTTTTGGGGCTATATTGCCATATTGGTGCTTATGCCCAAGATGTGCGATCCTGCCACATTTCCTGGAGCGTGGATGCTATATAGGTGCGGTGGTTCAGTATACATGCCAGTGCTGGATAGGGAAGTGTTCTATATAAGTGCAGGTGCCATATAATTGCGGAGGTTACACTTTTTTGGGGCTATATTGCCATATTGGTGCTTATGCCCAAGATGTGCGATCCTGCCACATTTCCTGGAGCGTGGATGCTATATAGGTGCGGTGGTTCGGTATACATGCCAGTGCTGGATAGGGAAGGGTTCTATATAAGTGCAGGTGCCATATAGTTGCGGAGGTTCCACTTTTTTGGGGCTATATTGCCATATTGGGAAAAGCTCTATATAAGTGCAGGTGCCATATAATTTCGGAGGTTCGACTTTTTTGGGTCTATATTGCCATATTGGTGCTTATGCCCAAAATATGCGATCCTGCCACATTTCCTGGAGCGTGGATGCTATATAGGTGCGGTGGTTCAGTATACATGCCAGTGCTGGATAGGGACGGGTTCTATATAAGTGCAGAAGCCATATAGTTGCGGAGGTTACACTTTTTTAGGGCTATATTGCCATATTGGTGCTTATGCCCAAGATGTGCGATCCTGCCACATTTCCTGGAGCGTGGATGCTATATAGGTGCGGTGGTTCAGTATACATGCGAGTGCTGGATAGGGAAGGGTTCTATATAAGTGCAGGTGCCATATAGTTGCGGAGGTTCCACTTTTTTGGGGCTATATTGCCATATTGGTGCTTATGCCCAAGATGTGCGATCCTGCCACATTTCCTGCAGCGTGGATGCTATATAGGTGCGGTGGTTCAGTATACATGCCAGTGCTGGATAGGGAAGGGTTCTATATAAGTGCAGAAGCCATATAGTTGCGGAGGTTCCACTTTTTTGGGGCTATATTGCCATATTGGTGCTTATGCCCAAAATATACGATCCTGCCACATTTCCTGGAGCGTGGATGCTATATAGGTGCGGTGGTTCAGTATACATGCCAGTGCTGGATAGGGAAGGGCTCTATATAAGTGCAGGTGCCATATAATTTCGGAGGTTCCACTTTTTTGGGTCTATATTGCCATATTGGTGCTTATGCCCAAAATATGCGATCCTGCCACATTTCCTGGAGCGTGGATGATATATAGGTGCGGTGGTTCAGTATACATGCCAGTGCTGGATAGGGAAGTGTTCTATATAAGTGCAGGTGCCATATAGTTGCGGAGGTTCCACTTTTTTGGGGCTATATTGCCATATTGGTGCTTATGCCTAAGATGTGCGATCCTGCCACATTTCCTGCAGCGTGGATGCTATATAGGTGCGGTGGCTCAGTATACATGCCAGTGCTGGATAGGGAAGTGTTCTATATAAGTGCAGGTGCCATATAGTTGCGGAGGTTCCACTTTTTTGGGGCTATATTGCCATATTGGTGCTTATGCCCAAGATGTGCGATCCTGCCACATTTCCTGGAGCGTGGATGCTATATAGGTGCGGTGGTTCGGTATACATGCCAGTGCTGGATAGGGAAGGGTTCTATATAAGTGCAGGTGCCATATAGTTGCGGAGGTTCCACTTTTTTGGGGCTATATTGCCATATTGGTGCTTATGCCCAAATATACGATCCTGCCACATTTCCTGGAGCGTGGATGCTATATAGGTGCGGTGGTTCAGTATACATGCCAGTGCTGGATAGGGAAGTGTTCTATATAAGTGCAGGTGCCATATAATTGCGGAGGTTACACTTTTTTGGGGCTATATTGCCATATTGGTGCTTATGCCCAAGATGTGCGATCCTGCCACATTTCCTGGAGCGTGGATGCTATATAGGTGCGGTGGTTCGGTATACATGCCAGTGCTGGATAGGGAAGGGTTCTATATAAGTGCAGGTGCCATATAGTTGCGGAGGTTCCACTTTTTTGGGGCTATATTGCCATATTGGTGCTTATGCCCAAGATGTGCGATCCTGCCACATTTCCTGGAGCGTGGGGGCTATATAGGTGCGGTGGTTCAGTATACATGCCAGTGATGGATAGGGACGGGTTCTATATAAGTGCAGAAGCCATATAGTTGCGGAGGTTCCACTTTTTTGGGGCTATATTGCCATATTGGTGCTTATGCCCAAGATGTGCGATCCTGCCACATTTCCTGGAGCGTGGGGGCTATATAGGTGCGGTGGTTCAGTATACATGCCAGTGCTGGATAGGGAAAAGCTCTATATAAGTGCAGGTGCCATATAATTTCGGAGGTTCGACTTTTTTGGGTCTATATTGCCATATTGGTGCTTATGCCCAAAATATGCGATCCTGCCACATTTCCTGGAGCGTGGATGCTATATAGGTGCGGTGGTTCAGTATACATGCCAGTGCTGGATAGGGACGGGTTCTATATAAGTGCAGAAGCCATATAGTTGCGGAGGTTCCACTTTTTTGGGGCTATATTGCCATATTGGTGCTTATGCCCAAGATGTGCGATCCTGCCACATTTCCTGGAGCGTGGATGCTATATAGGTGCGGTGGTTCGGTATACATGCCAGTGCTGGATAGGGAAGGGTTCTATATAAGTGCAGGTGCCATATAGTTGCGGAGGTTCCACTTTTTTGGGGCTATATTGCCATATTGGTGCTTATGCCCAAGATGTGCGATCCTGCCACATTTCCTGGAGCGTGGATGCTATATAGGTGCGGTGGTTCAGTATACATGCCAGTGCTGGATAGGGAAGTGTTCTATATAAGTGCAGGTGCCATATAATTGCGGAGGTTACACTTTTTTGGGGCTATATTGCCATATTGGTGCTTATGCCCAAGATGTGCGATCCTGCCACATTTCCTGGAGCGTGGATGCTATATAGGTGCGGTGGTTCGGTATACATGCCAGTGCTGGATAGGGAAGGGTTCTATATAAGTGCAGGTGCCATATAGTTGCGGAGGTTCCACTTTTTTGGGGCTATATTGCCATATTGGGAAAAGCTCTATATAAGTGCAGGTGCCATATAATTTCGGAGGTTCGACTTTTTTGGGTCTATATTGCCATATTGGTGCGATCCTGCCACATTTCCTGGAGCGTGGATGCTATATAGGTGCGGTGGTTCAGTATACATGCCAGTGCTGGATAGGGACGGGTTCTATATAAGTGCAGAAGCCATATAGTTGCGGAGGTTACACTTTTTTAGGGCTATATTGCCATATTGGTGCTTATGCCCAAGATGTGCGATCCTGCCACATTTCCTGCAGCGTGGATGCTATATAGGTGCGGTGGCTCAGTATACATGCCAGTGCTGGATAGGGAAGTGTTCTATATAAGTGCAGGTGCCATATAGTTGCGGAGGTTCCACTTTTTTGGGGCTATATTGCCATATTGGTGCTTATGCCCAAGATGTGCGATCCTGCCACATTTCCTGGAGCGTGGATGCTATATAGGTGCGGTGGTTCGGTATACATGCCAGTGCTGGATAGGGAAGGGTTCTATATAAGTGCAGGTGCCATATAGTTGCGGAGGTTCCACTTTTTTGGGGCTATATTGCCATATTGGTGCTTATGCCCAAGATGTGCGATCCTGCCACATTTCCTGGAGCGTGGATGCTATATAGGTGCGGTGGTTCAGTATACATGCCAGTGCTGGATAGGGAAGTGTTCTATATAAGTGCAGGTGCCATATAATTGCGGAGGTTACACTTTTTTGGGGCTATATTGCCATATTGGTGCTTATGCCCAAGATGTGCGATACTGCCACATTTCCTGGAGCGTGGATGCTATATAGGTGCGGTGGTTCGGTATACATGCCAGTGCTGGATAGGGAAGGGTTCTATATAAGTGCAGGTGCCATATAGTTGCGGAGGTTCCACTTTTTTGGGGCTATATTGCCATATTGGTGCTTATGCCCAAGATGTGCGATCCTGCCACATTTCCTGGAGCGTGGGGGCTATATAGGTGCGGTGGTTCAGTATACATGCCAGTGATGGATAGGGACGGGTTCTATATAAGTGCAGAAGCCATATAGTTGCGGAGGTTCCACTTTTTTGGGGCTATATTGCCATATTGGTGCTTATGCCCAAGATGTGCGATCCTGCCACATTTCCTGGAGCGTGGGGGCTATATAGGTGCGGTGGTTCAGTATACATGCCAGTGCTGGATAGGGAAAAGCTCTATATAAGTGCAGGTGCCATATAATTTCGGAGGTTCGACTTTTTTGGGTCTATATTGCCATATTGGTGCTTATGCCCAAAATATGCGATCCTGCCACATTTCCTGGAGCGTGGATGCTATATAGGTGCGGTGGTTCAGTATACATGCCAGTGCTGGATAGGGACGGGTTCTATATAAGTGCAGAAGCCATATAGTGGCGGAGGTTCCACTTTTTTGGGGCTATATTGCCATATTGGTGCTTATGCCCAAGATGTGCGATCCTGCCACATTTCCTGGAGCGTGGATGCTATATAGGTGCGGTGGTTCGGTATACATGCCAGTGCTGGATAGGGAAGGGTTCTATATAAGTGCAGGTGCCATATAGTTGCGGAGGTTCCACTTTTTTGGGGCTATATTGCCATATTGGTGCTTATGCCCAAGATGTGCGATCCTGCCACATTTCCTGGAGCGTGGATGCTATATAGGTGCGGTGGTTCAGTATACATGCCAGTGCTGGATAGGGAAGTGTTCTATATAAGTGCAGGTGCCATATAATTGCGGAGGTTACACTTTTTTGGGGCTATATTGCCATATTGGTGCTTATGCCCAAGATGTGCGATCCTGCCACATTTCCTGGAGCGTGGATGCTATATAGGTGCGGTGGTTCGGTATACATGCCAGTGCTGGATAGGGAAGGGTTCTATATAAGTGCAGGTGCCATATAGTTGCGGAGGTTCCACTTTTTTGGGGCTATATTGCCATATTGGTGCTTATGCCCAAGATGTGCGATCCTGCCACATTTCCTGGAGCGTGGGGGCTTTATAGGTGCGGTGGTTCAGTATACATGCCAGTGCTGGATAGGGACGGGTTCTATATAAGTGCAGGTGCCATATAGTTGCGGAGGTTCCACTTTTTTGGGGCTATATTGCCATATTGGTGCTTATGCCCAAGATGTGCGATCCTGCCACAGTTCCTGGAGCGTGGGGGCTATATAGGTGCGGTGGTTCAGTATACATGCCAGTGCTGGATAGGGAAAAGCTCTATATAAGTGCAGGTGCCATATAATTTCGGAGGTTCGACTTTTTTGGGTCTATATTGCCATATTGGTGCTTATGCCCAAAATATGCGATCCTGCCACATTTCCTGGAGCGTGGATGCTATATAGGTGCGGTGGTTCAGTATACATGCCAGTGCTGGATAGGGACGGGTTCTATATAAGTGCAGAAGCCATATAGTTGCGGAGGTTCCACTTTTTTGGGGCTATATTGCCATATTGGTGCTTATGCCCAAGATGTGCGATCCTGCCACATTTCCTGGAGCGTGGATGCTATATAGGTGCGGTGGTTCAGTGTACATGCCAGTGCTGGATAGGGAAGGGCTCTATATAAGTGCAGGTGCCATATAATTTCGGAGGTTCCACTTTTTTGGGTCTATATTGCCATATTGGTGCTTATGCCCAAAATATGCGATCCTGCCACATTTCCTGGAGCGTGGATGCTATATAGGTGCGGTGGTTCAGTAAACATGCCAGTGCTGGATAGGGAAGTGTTCTATATAAGTGCAGGTGCCATATAGTTGCGGAGGTTCCACTTTTTTGGGCCTATATTGCCATATTGGTGCTTATGCCCAAGATGTGCGATCCTGCCACATTTCCTGCAGCGTGGATGCTATATAGGTGCGGTGGTTCAGTATACATGCTGTAATATTCGACGCTTGTCGTGCCGTTTATTTGAATTATGAACGGCTAACTCCCAAAATTACAGCCTAAAACTAGGCAGAAAAAAAAAAAAAAAATTCGAGTTGCAGAGCTTGTGAGCTTTAACCATACATAGAGTATCAGCTGTTTTGCGACCAAGTGGCAACACTAAGATATGCAATTTTTCTGCTTTGCACTATATTTCATTAAATATTGCTGTGGCTGGATTCTGTATAACAGAAAAAGACCATAGAAGGTGTGGAAAAAAACGTGGGTTGCTGTACCTAGTAGTCCCAGCCTCTGTCTTTTTTTACCTCGTGGCCGTCAGAGTGACCGGCAGTGAAAAAAGAAGTCTGCTTGAGCTGACCCAGTTCTCTAAACAAGGTCAAGCCCAAAGTCAAAGCCTAGTGCAAGTGCCAAGTGCGGCTCAAAGTGACCATTGAATTTGAGTGGACGCGCCAGTTATATATCGCCAATACTGGGGCAGCCGTTCGACCAGTTGGAAACGAGCGCCCCCAGTGTATCAACATTTTTCGAAACAGTGGTGCAATTCTGTTGAGGTAATTATCCACCCAGCTGCAGCGACCCGTTGAAAAATGTTCTGTTCTTTCCGTGTAGGATTAGCACCACTAGTATCTACGTATTGAAACGCTGGTCTAGAAGATACGGATTGGTTATTCCCGGAGACCTCTTGGCCACGTGCCCGTACCACCGTTCGGTAGCCGAGGGCATGGACTTGCGCCTCAAGTAAACCCGATCGGTGTGCTCTGCAATCTTCGCCTGGACAAGTTCGACCCATGGGGATGAGCTGAGTGACTCTTCAAATAAACCAGTCACCCCACGAGCAATCCAGTGTGCGAGTGTACCTAACCTCACGCCGCAGATGGACCGCGGTCATTGACCCCTGGCCTCGGAAGCAGCTGATGTTACCTGCGCCCGGTACAATCGTGTGCCACCTTCAGACCTCGAGTAGGAACTCGGTCTCCAGCCGGGAAGCATCGAACCCGCATCGGATTTAGTTATATTCTCTATTGTAATATAATGTTCAAATCCTTTTTGTTGGATCGTCGGGGCTCAACCCTCCGATCTGTTTTATTGTGATTTTTCTTCTGTCTTTTACAATTGTGGTTTGGGCTTTTGTAAGCCAAAAGCCGCGGAGCTGCGCTGCCAGTGACGCCGGCAGCGGAGCGGCAGAACTATGTGTTCTTATCTCTTATATGTTAATATGTATATGCTCAGCGCTGTTGGCAGCGAGAGCGCGAGGGAAGATATATGTGTGTATGCAAGTATATTAGTGCCGTCAAGTCATGGGAACATGCTGACGCTGCACTTGGGTCGCTCGAGGCATTCTTGAGTGAATCGTAATACGATCACCCAGAATGTCTGGGACTTTATTGTTACGTAAACACTGAAACAAAGTGTTACAGTGTGTATTCTTTAAGTACCGTCGGTACAGTGGGTATTCGAAATAATGAATACTTTACTTTACTTTAATATGAGCATACTACATCTCCCTCCTTTTGAAAAATAACGTAATATAATGAAGTTATTTTATTTTTAGCTTTTACTATATATGTATTCTTAAAAAGACAATTTATATATATATTTTTTTCTTTTTTTTTTAGTCAATTATTAGAATATTGAATTTTAATTAATATTGATAAAATTTAAAAAGGTTTTTGAATATAAATGCGGAATAGTATATTTTTATGGTTTATATTTATGTATGGCCATACTAAAAAAATTATTAATAATTGCAAATCTTTAACCTATCCTTATGTACTTTCTGAGTTTTGTTTTTATTATCGGAGATTATGACGTTATCTCTTTCTCCGATACTTTCTACTCTATATGGTCCTATATATTTAAAATCTAGCTTATGTCCTGTTTCATTTTTCAATAAAACTTTATCTCCTACAGCTAAATTTAAATCTTTTAACTTTAAGTCATAGAGCTGTTTATTTTTAATTTTATGCTCCTCGAGCATAATCCTTGCTCGTTTATATGCTATTTCTAATCTATATTTACTCTCTTTAGAGTAATCATCTATGTTATATAGAGGTGCTATTCTATCTATAGTATTAAATTGAACTGGTAAGTTTGAAGTCTTACCGAAAACTAGCTCATATGGACAATAATCATGTGCCATAGAGGGGGTTGTATTAAAACAATATACGAAGTATTGCAGCCATACATCCCAATCTGATTTGTCAGCTGAGATGTATGAGCGTATGAACTCGTTAAATGTTCTGTGGCTTCGCTCCACGGTTCCTACAGTCTGGTGATGATGTGCAGTAGAAGTTATGTTTTTGATGTTTAGATTTTTACATAAGTCTTCAATTATTGAATTTTTATATTCTGTTCCCATGTCCGTAATGAACGTCTTCATTGGACCGTACTTTAGAATAAAATTTTCAAAAATAGCTTTAGCTACTGTATTTGCACTTTTGTTTCTAATAGGTATGGCAACAAGGTATTTTGTCAGGTCACATATTAAGGTGACTGCATATTCATTTCCTTGTTCTGATTTAGGAAGTGGACCGATCGTATCCACTATTACCCTATCAAAAGCCATGTATGGTGTTTCTGTAATAGTCAATGGAGTTATTGTGTGCTTGGTTACTTTAGCTTTTTGGCATTTTGGACATTTTCGTATGTAATTGGTTATTTCTTTAGTCATACCTTTCCAAAAATAATGTCTTTTGACCTTGGCCAAGGTTTTTGTTATGCCTGTATGTCCTCCTTGTATGGGATCATCATGTAATGTAGACAGTATTGCTTCTTTTTCTTTTTCATTTTTAATTAGGGTCACCGGGTTGAGTAGCGCTACTCTTATTGTTCGTAATATTTTATTGCCCATATTTTTAAAATTATCTATTGAAATGTATTCAAAGATATTTTCCCACGGTGCCACTTTGAGTTGGCTGATTTTTTGTTTACCGGCTTGCGTTTCAAGCCTTTGGAAAAACTGACCTAAGTCAAGGGTTCCATTAGTATACAAATCGCTAACATCATATCTTGCAGTAATTTTTTTTCCATGTTTGAAAAAACATAAATTATTATTTACATGCAAGGTCACTACTTTACGTACTTCGTCATTGTTGATGACTTCATATACGTTGGGCTTTGAAGCTTTTGTTAGAGATTGCCTAGGCAATTCTATTTTTTCTTTTCCTGCGCAGGATTTCTGTCTACTCTGTTGCCTGGTAGTGACTTTCAGGACTTTATTCGTATTTTGTATGTTTTTTAGGTCTGTGATGGTTATTCTTGATAACGCATCTGCTACATGATTATCTTTACCCTTTAGATACTCGACTGTAAAGTCGTATTCTTCTAATTCGAGCCGCATGCGTGTGAGTTTTGAGCTAGGATTGACCATTGAAAATAGGTATGTTAGTGGTCTGTGATCCGTTTTTACTGTAAAGTGTTTACCATAGATATATGGTCGAAAATGGGTAATTGCCCAATGAATTGCTGCTAATTCCTGTTCTGTAGTACTTTTGTTACTTTCACCTTTTGTGAATGAACGTGATGCATATGCTAATGGGAGTTGGAGTCCGTTATGGTTTTGAGTTAAAACCGCTCCACATGCTTGTTTACTAGCATCGGTGATTATGCAAAATTCTTTCTGAAAATCTGGGTACTGTAACAGAGTGGGTTCCATAAGTTTATCTTTTAAATATTGGAATGCATTTTGACATTCAGTTGACCACTCAAAGGGGACATTCTTTTTACATAATCTAGTTATGTGCCGGGAATAGTCGGCGAAGTTTTTAATAAAACGTCTATAATAATTGCAAAATGCAATAAATCGTCTAGCGCTGTCCGCATCATGTGGGACTGGATAGTTTTTGCTCTTTGCCTTTATAGGGGTTGTTGCTCATATTGCTCATATTTTTGAATTCGTTCGTTTCTCGTTACAATTGTTTTTGGTTTATACTTTTGTTCATTTAGAATTTGCCTTAAACATCTCTATGGTTATTTTTGTGGACGCACCTCATCCATTATGGTCCGGTCCGAGACGGTTGTGCCTATTCTGTCCAGCCAGACTCGGACCGTACCGCAGTGCCACCGCCGGCCGTTCTCAGCGCGCAAGCCCCTTAGGGCGGAGGGCGACGAGGGGGCGCCGCTCACGAGAGCGTGTTGCTTGTGCTTTACCATCTGATGGACTGATGGACCGTTTTGTCCATTGGCCATTGGCCGTGTTGGAAGTCGGCCTTGGCCTGACCCGGAGCTGGTGCTACCGATGCCCGTCTACCCACTGATGGCTGGGTCGGGGACGGAGAGGAGGCGGTTCCGTGTGGCACGGGGCTGAGGTGGGGACCTGACGCGTCGGCGATTACACGAACGGGACACACACACCAATGCATTTTGAAGTTTTTATATTTTTTTTTTTTACGATTTTTTTTTTCAGAGTTTTTGCAGTTGTCCTGATACATTATCTACTAGGTCACCTTTAGGTTAGTCTTCCTTTTTTTTTTGTCTTAGTGTATTTTTTTTTTTTTATGTATTCTTTTTTTTTTGTTTTATTTTTTTCATTGATATACTTTGGTCTGATATTCCTCCTTTGTCATTGCCAAGTCCTCTATGTTCGTTTTTAAACTCTATCTAAATTTTTTTTTTATAATTTGCTATTCATTTATTCTTTTCAATAATAAAAAAAATTACTAAAAAATCTTTTTTTTCTCATGGACACACATATCTATATACCCTTCCTTTTTTTTTTACTCTTTAAAATTTCATCAATATAAATTTTTTTTTTTTTTTATATATATTTGATCAAAATGAAGGAAGAAAAAAAATTTTAAGGGACATGTGATCGATTTACAGGTTTTTCATTATATAATTCAATATCGATCACATGGTTTTAGTAATAGCCTAACAGAGGTTAGTATTTTCAAGTTGCACTTTAAGGGTGCTTCAACTTGAGATAGAATATTATAATTATTGGCAATATGAGGCATGGCATTTCTGCAGCTCAATTGCGTTACTTCGCACCAGTGCGAAGTTGTTTATTGATTTCCTTGATGCGCTCTTGGCAGCGTTGTCGGTCCTCTTCATTTGTATATGCTTTTTCCAGGTCCCGCTCCAGACGTCGTTGTTGAAGCAGCCGTTTGATCCGGCCGCCCCTCTTTGTTTTCTTCCTTGGGCGTTTTTCTTGTCGTGCCCTGTACTCAGCTATTGTGAGTGGGCGTGGTCCATCGTTTGGATACACTTTTAAAGCCTCTTGTAGGCTGAGTGCATCCCTTTGCTCGGTAGGAGCAGAATCTGTTGGTCCATCGACGGTGCAAGGGGCGGTCCTATGCCACTCGCACTTATATTATTGGCCTGTTGGTCCATCGACGGTGCAAGGGGCGGTCCAATGCCACTCGCACTTATATTATTGGTACTTGCTGGGTCTGGTGGGGCCGGTGCTGGTCTTCGCACAGGTTTTTATATTGCGTGTACGCTCTTTGTAGCGCGGGCTGTTAAATCTCCTTGGGTATTATATATTCCTGGCCGCATTGTAGCCGCCAAATTTAAGGGTATAAATTATAATGCAACATGGGTTTGTGCGTAACATCGTCGGCAGTCGTGCATGGGTCTGGCGAAACGGCTGGTTTGGCTTTCTGCTGGGTTTTTTTTTTCTTGGCACTGGCACTGGGGACAACACTGTTTCAATAGTTTTTCCAATTTTCTTTTGACTTGGTCCGATTTTTTAAAACAAAATCACATAGTATTATATTTTTTTTTTTTTTTCGGCCATTCTTTGTCTTTCAAAATTTTAACACTTTTTTTGAAAAAATTTCTCTCTTATTTTTTTCTCAATCCTTAGATTGATCCATCGCGTAGGACATATCGAGTCCTGTCACGACTCGATATGTCCTGTCACGGTCGCCATGTAATATAATGTTCAAATCCTTTTTGTTGGATCGTCGGGGCTCAACCCTCCGATCTGTTTTATTGTGATTTTTCTTCTGTCTTTTACAATTGTGGTTTGGGCTTTTGTAAGCCAAAAGCCGCGGAGCTGCGCTGCCAGTGACGCCGGCAGCGGAGCGGCAGAACTATGTGTTCTTATCTCTTATATGTTAATATGTATATGCTCAGCGCTGTTGGCAGCGAGAGCGCGAGGGAAGATATATGTGTGTATGCAAGTATATTAGTGCCGTCAAGTCATGGGAACATGCTGACGCTGCACTTGGGTCGCTCGAGGCATTCTTGAGTGAATCGTAATACGATCACCCAGAATGTCTGGGACTTTATTGTTACGTAAACACTGAAACAAAGTGTTACAGTGTGTATTCTTTAAGTACCGTCGGTACAGTGGGTATTCGAAATAATGAATACTTTACTTTACTTTAATATGAGCATACTACACTATCTTTCTTTCGAAATTAGACCCGATATGCGAAACCCTGTTTTTTTTTATCCGCTTTCTGTTTAACAATGTTCTTTTGATACGGCAAAAATGTGCAAAAGCCAAGTAAATACTGTATAAACCAAAAGGGAATTCCTGTCCATGGGCTAAGTCGAACTTGAACAAATCAGTAGTGTATTAATACCAATTATTTTTACAGTTTTTGATTTTGGTTGCCACGCATTCATCTCATCATCTATGCAGATACTCATCACAATCACACACATCATCATACTCATCCACCCATCAAATCACCTCATCCAACACACAACGAAAGATCTTTCTGCGTGGGAGTCAAAGTTATTAATCGTCTCGTAAGTGATTATAAGAGAAAAAAAAAAAACAAGTAAGCCATCTGAAAAGAATGAATGTGCGGTAACTATTCGTTGGTCTTCAACCATGATCACGGTTTTACACACGTAGTACTCATGCCTTTAAACGACTTTCCATATACCCGATTTTTGTCTGGTTTTGGCACTGACCAAGTTACCGTAATGACATATGACGTTTCCTTGTCCATATGATGAACACGTACCTATTTCTTGCCTTTATCTATACCTACTACTAATCATTTTTATAGATTTAAGAACCTTATACGCTACCTCGCCCCTATGATACTCTTAATACTAGTAATACCCTATAAATGTAAGACGATACCGAATAGCAGGCGTATATTAGGGACTAGATCCTATTAGCGTTAGGTTTGATAGGAGTTTAAATGAAGAATTATGGATTGTTTAAATAAAGTAGTTTTGGAAATGAACCGTGGCTAAATAGATTATATCGGAACCATGCAACCTCGAAAAACGGAGATGTGACCCACCGCAGTCTTTGTTGGAGGGATCCTGACGATTAATAGGTGGCCCTGAAGGATCATGGTAGGGTGGGCGTTCTCGCCAATGGGCGATACCGCAGCCGACAAAGATCTGACCGGTGATCTTCTTCGTTCACGTGTACATGCTGATCTGTCCCTTTGACCCCCCTGTATCCCGTTTCCTAGTATCCTTTCCCTACTCGTACGCGATTTTTTTTATAAATTCTTATCTCGACCATTTGCCAGAGCTATAAATGGGTAGTAAAATTTCCTCCATGCCCACACCCCGCCGACCAGAGACAAAAGCCGAAGCCAGCGCGTACTTCCTACTCCCGTTTACTTATCACCAGCTCCTCGACCCTGTACGTTGTATGCTACAATGCCAGTGCTGGATAGGGAAGTGTTCTATATAAGTGCAGGTGCACCATTGACACCATTTGCTCCACCAAATTTTGGCCGGAGCATTTGGTGGTGAAGGAGTTTAAGGCTAAGAAGAAGAATAGGCCCCCCATATCGCTTCCAAATCTTTCCAGCGTGCCACCCTCAACCTCAACTTCCTCTTCCTCAACTTCCCGTCTTGCTCCAACCTTTGCAAAAAACTAACTTCTCTTTTAGTAACCTATCAGAATGTAAGAGGCTTGCGTAGTAAGCTCAGCATTCTTTTCCGGGATAGTGTTGCATTTGCTTCCCACGTTATTGTGTTTACTGAAACCTGGTTAAAGCCGGACATTCTTAGTTCCGAGGTTTTGGCAGGTCGGTACACAACTTTTAGAAAGGACCGTTCGTCTCGACGTGCAGGAGGGGTTCTAATTGCAGTGGACTCTTACTTCACGTCAGAACACTTCACAGTCCAAGTTCAACAGGAACTGGAATTCCTGTGTGTAAAACTGATTCTTCCCGCTTTCGCTATATTCATTACTTGCTCGTATATCCCACCTTCTTCGGATATTTCAATTTATGAGCAGCACTTGTCCGCTTTAACCGCTGTTGCTTCCTCGCTATCTGATAAAGATCGTATGATAGTTCTTGGTGACTTCAACTTGCCAGGAACTGTTTGGTCTTCGGTAAACGAGTCTAGTATCCTAGTGCCCATGTCACGACATGACTTTGTTGACGGCTTGCTTGACCTGTCCTTGTCTCAAGTCAATCATGTGAAAAATTCCTTGGGTCGATTGCTTGATCTATGCTTTGTATCGGATCCGACCATAGTGTTGTTAACCCGAGCCCTTCCGCTCACTATACCTGAAGACGCCTACCACCCTACTTTCGAGGTGTCGCTAGACATAGGACCAACTGTATTGGATCGGTCGAGTAGACTACCTGAACGTGTCCGCTGCTTTCGTAAAGCCGAGTTTGCGAAGCTTAATAACCTAATTAGGGATTTTGATTGGTCCGCTTTGTACTTGTGCACTGATGTCACAAAAGCCACAAACATTTTTTACAATGCTCTTGGCACATTTTTTGATTCTTGTGTCCCGCTTTCTTGTCCGATTAGATCTGGAAAACCCCCTTGGTTTACCAAAGAGTTATCCAGTCTAAAAAACTTAAAATCAAGACTTTATAAAAAATTTCAAGAAGTGGGTTCTCCTACTTCTCACTCTCGTTATGTAATAGCTCGGTCAAACTTTTCAGTTCTTAATGCTCAATGCTATAAGAACTACCTATCTCGTTGCAGGATACGTTTTTCTCAGGACCCTAAACAGTTTTACTGCTTCGTAAACAGTAAGCGTAGAACGTCCGCACACCCATCCTCGCTATCATTTTGTAATACGTCGGCAAATAATGATCAGGCAATTGCCGATCTTTTTGCCCAGTTTTTCCAAACTACCTATTCTGAGGAACGCTACTCTGGTCAACCGTACCCATACGGATTACCGAGGTCGAACGGCATTTTCAGTCCCTTGTTAAATGAGTATTCCCTACTTCAAGATCTTCGACTAGTTAAGCCGGTGTTTTCACCGGGTCCAGACGGGGTTCCAGGTTGTGTACTCAGGTACTGCGCCGAGGCTCTGTGTGGACCATTGCTTAAACTATTCACCATGTCCATTGATTCATCTTGCTTCCCCCCAATCTGGAAGGAATCGTTTATAATTCCTCTCCATAAAAAAGGTAGTAAGTCTGATGTAAAAAATTATAGAGGTATAGCAAAGTTATCCGCTATTCCCAAATTGTTTGAGAAGGTTTTAACTCCGCACTTGCAACATCTCTGCAAGTCACTTATATCTCCAACTCAGCATGGATTTATAAGGCGGCGATCAACCACCACGAACTTGTTAGAGTTTACCTCTTTCATTATTAAAGGCTTTCAAGGTAACTTACAGACGGATGTTATTTACACCGACTTTAGTAAAGCATTCGACTCTGTAAACCATTCCCTTTTAGCACATAAACTTGACCTTTTAGGGTTTCCGCCCAACCTCCTGAGATGGATTTCTAGCTATCTTTGTTCTAGGTCTCAAAGAGTCCTCTTCAAAAACTCCCTCTCTTTACCAGTAAAGGTTTCTTCGGGAGTACCACAGGGCAGCCATCTAGGCCCCTTACTCTTCACACTCTTTATTAATGACTTGCCTTCAGTAATAACATACTCTCGAGTACTTATGTATGCGGATGATGTTCAACTCTGTGTCCAGTACAAGGACATTTCATTTCATTCTCGCTTGCAATCCGATCTCAATAGCTTTCAGTCATGGTGTTGTGCAAACTTGTTACACCTTAATGCCTCGAAATGCAAAGTTATGACATTTCATCGTTCTAACCCTTTGTTGGCTCCCTACACCCTATTTGGGGGTTCTCTTGAGAGAATTACCCTGGTGGATGATCTGGGTGTTATGTTAGATCCCAAGGTGCCATATAGTTGCGGAGGTTCCACTTTTTTGGGGCTATATTGCCATATTGGTGCTTATGCCCAAGATGTGCGATCCTGCCACATTTCCTGGAGCGTGGATGCTATATAGGTGCGGTGGTTCAGTATACATGCCAGTGCTGGATAGGGAAGGGTTCTATATAAGTGCAGGTGCCATATAGTTGCGGAGGTTCCACTTTTTTGGTGCTATATTGCCATATTGGTGCTCATGCCCAAAATATGCGATCCTGCCACATTTCCTGGAGCGTGGGTGCTATATAGGTGCGGTGGTTCAGTATACATGCCAGTGCTGGATAGGGAAGGGTTCTATATAAGTGCAGGTGCCATATAGTTGCGGAGGTTCCACTTTTTTGGGCTATATTGCCATATTGGTGCTTATGCCCAAGATGTGCGATCCTGCCACATTTCCTGCAGCGTGGATGCTATATAGGTGCAGTGGTTCAGTATACATGCCAGTGCTGGATAGGGAAGGGTTCTATATAAGTGCAGAAGCCATATAGTTGCGGAGGTTCCACTTTGTTGGGGCTATATTGCCATATTGGTGCTTATGCCCAAAATATACGATCCTGCCACATTTCCTGGAGCGTGGATGCTATATAGGTGCGGTGGTTCAGTATACATGCCAGTGCTGGATAGGGAAGGGCTCTATATAAGTGCAGGTGCCATATAATTTCGGAGGTTCCACTTTTTTGGTTCTATATTGCCATATTGGTGCTTATGCCCAAAATATGCGATCCTGCCACATTTCCTGGAGCGTGGATGCTATATAGGTGCGGTGGTTCAGTATACATGCCAGTGCTGGATAGGGAAGTGTTCTATATAAGTGCAGGTGCCATATAGTTGCGGAGGTTCCACTTTTTTGGGGCTATATTGCCATATTGGTGCTTATGCCTAAGATGTGCGATCCTGCCACATTTCCTGCAGCGTGGATGCTATATAGGTGCGGTGGTTCAGTATACATGCCAGTGCTGGATAGGGAAGGGTTCTATATAAGTGCAGGTGCCATATAGTTGCGGAGGTTCCACTTTTTTGGGGCTATATTGCCATATTGGTGCTTATGCCCAAGATGTGCGATCCTGCCACATTTCCTGGAGCGTGGATGCTATATAGGTGCGGTGGTTCGGTATACATGCCAGTGCTGGATAGGGAAGGGTTCTATATAAGTGCAGGTGCCATATAGTTGCGGAGGTTCCACTTTTTTGGGGCTATATTGCCATATTGGTGCTTATGCCCAAGATGTGCGATCCTGCCACATTTCCTGGAGCGTGGATGCTATATAGGTGCGGTGGTTCAGTATACATGCCAGTGCTGGATAGGGAAGTGTTCTATATAAGTGCAGGTGCCATATAATTGCGGAGGTTACACTTTTTTGGGGCTATATTGCCATATTGGTGCTTATGCCCAAGATGTGCGATCCTGCCACATTTCCTGGAGCGTGGATGCTATATAGGTGCGGTGGTTCGGTATACATGCCAGTGCTGGATAGGGAAGGGTTCTATATAAGTGCAGGTGCCATATAGTTGCGGAGGTTCCACTTTTTTGGGGCTATATTGCCATATTGGTGCTTATGCCCAAGATGTGCGATCCTGCCACATTTCCTGGAGCGTGGGGGCTATATAGGTGCGGTGGTTCAGTATACATGCCAGTGCTGGATAGGGACGGGTTCTATATAAGTGCAGAAGCCATATAGTTGCGGAGGTTCCACTTTTTTGGGGCTATATTGCCATATTGGTGCTTATGCCCAAGATGTGCGATCCTGCCACATTTCCTGGAGCGTGGGGGCTATATAGGTGCGGTGGTTCAGTATACATGCCAGTGCTGGATAGGGAAGGGTTCTATATAAGCGCAGGTGCCATATAGTTGCGGAGGTTCCACTTTTTTGGGGCTATATTGCCATATTGGTGCTTATGCCCAAGATGTGCGATCCTGCCACATTTCCTGGAGCGTGGGGGCTATATAGGTGCGGGGGTTAGTATACATGCCAGTGCTGGATAGGGAAGGGCTCTATATAAGTGCAGGTGCCATATAATTTCGGAGGTTCGACTTTTTTGGGGCTATATTGCCATATTGGTGCTTATGCCCAAGATGTGCGATCCTGCCACATTTCCTGGAGCGTGGATGCTATATAGGTGCGGTGGTTCGGTATACATGCCAGTGCTGGATAGGGAAGGGTTCTATATAAGTGCAGGTGCCATATAGTTGCGGAGGTTCCACTTTTTTGGGGCTATATTGCCATATTGGTGCTTATGCCCAAGATGTGCGATCCTGCCACATTTCCTGGAGCGTGGGGGCTATATAGGTGCGGTGGTTCAGTATACATGCCAGTGCTGGATAGGTAAGTGTTCTATATAAGTGCAGGTGCCATATAGTTGCGGAGGTTCCACTTTTTTGGGGCTATATTGCCATATTGGTGCTTATGCCCAAGATGTGCGATCCTGCCACATTTCCTGGAGCGTGGATGCTATATAGGTGAGGTGGTTCGGTATACATGCCAGTGCTGGATAGGGAAGGGTTCTATATAAGCGCAGGTGCCATATAGTTGCGGAGGTTCCACTTTTTTGGGGCTATATTGCCATATTGGTGCTTATGCCCAAGATGTGCGATCCTGCCACATTTCCTGGAGCGTGGGGGCTATATAGGTGCGGTGGTTCAGTATACATGCCAGTGCTGGATAGGGAAGTGTTCTATATAAGTGCAGGTGCCATATAGTTGCGGAGGTTCCACTTTTTTGGGGCTATATTGCCATATTGGTGCTTATGCCCAAGATGTGCGATCCTGCCACATTTCCTGGAGCGTGGATGCTATATAGGTGCGGTGGTTCAGTATACATACCAGTGCTGGATAGGGAAGGGCTCTATATAAGTGCAGGTGCCATATAATTTCGGAGGCTCCACTTTTTTGTGTCTATATTGCCATATTGGTGCTTATGCCCAAAATATGCGATCCTGCCACATTTCCTGGAGCGTGGATGCTATATATTTGCGGTGGTTCAGTATACATGCCAGTGCTGGGTAGGGAAGGGTTCTATATAAGTGCAGGTGCCATATAGTTGCGGAGGTTACACTTTTTTAGGGCTATATTGCCATATTGGTGCTTATGCCCAAGATGTGCGATCCTGCCACATTTCCTGCAGCGTGGATGCTATATAGGTGAGGTGGTTCGGTATACATGCCAGTGCTGGATAGGGAAGGGTTCTATATAAGTGCAGGTGCCATATAGTTTCGGAGGTTCCACTTTTTTGGGGCTATATTGCCATATTGGTGCTTATGCCCAAGATGTGCGATCCTGCCACATTTCCTGGAGCGTGGGGGCTATATAGGTGCGGTGGTTCAGTATACATGCCAGTGCTGGATAGGGAAGTGTTCTATATAAGTGCAGGTGCCATATAGTTGCGGAGGTTCCACTTTTTTGGGGCTATATTGCCATATTGGTGCTTATGCCCAAGATGTGCGATCCTGCCACATTTCCTGGAGCGTGGATGCTATAGGTGCGGTGGTTCAGTATACATACCAGTGCTGGATAGGGAAGGGCTCTATATAAGTGCAGGTGCCATATAATTTCGGAGGCTCCACTTTTTTGGGTCTATATTGCCATATTGGTGCTTATGCCCAAAATATGCGATCCTGCCACATTTCCTGGAGCGTGGATGCTATATATTTGCGGTGGTTCAGTATACATGCCAGTGCTGGGTAGGGAAGGGTTCTATATAAGTGCAGGTGCCATATAGTTGCGGGGGTTACACTTTTTTAGGGCTATATTGCCATATTGGTGCTTATGCCCAAGATGTGCGATCCTGCCACATTTCCTGCAGCATGGATGCTATATAGGTGCGGTGGTTCAGTATACATGCCAGTGCTGGATAGGGAAGTGTTCTATATAAGTGCAGGTGCCATATAGTTGCGGAGGTTCCACTTTTTTGGGGCTATATTGCCATATTGGTGCTTATGCCCAAGATGTGCGATCCTGCCACATTTCCTGGAGCGTGGATGCTATATAGGTGCGGTGGTTCAGTATACATGCGAGTGCTGGATAGGGAAGGGTTCTATATAAGTGCAGGTGCCATATAGTTGCGGAGGTTCCACTTTTTTGGGGCTATATTGCCATATTGGTGCTTATGCCCAAGATGTGCGATCCTGCCACATTTCCTGCAGCGTGGATGCTATATAGGTGCGGTGGTTCAGTATACATGCCAGTGCTGGATAGGGACGGGTTCTATATAAGTGCAGAAGCCATATAGTTGCGGAGGTTCCACTTTTTTGGGGCTATATTGCCATATTGGTGCTTATGCCCAAGATGTGCGATCCTGCCACATTTCCTGCAGCGTGGATGCTATATAGGTGCAGTGGTTCAGTATACATGCCAGTGCTGGATAGGGAAGGGTTCTATATAAGTGCAGAAGCCATATAGTTGCGGAGGTTCCACTTTGTTGGGGCTATATTGCCATATTGGTGCTTATGCCCAAAATATACGATCCTGCCACATTTCCTGGAGCGTGGATGCTATATAGGTGCGGTGGTTCAGTATACATACCAGTGCTGGATAGGGAAGGGCTCTATATAAGTGCAGGTGCCATATAATATCGGAGGCTCCACTTTTTTGGGTCTATATTGCCATATTGGTGCTTATGCCCAAAATATGCGATCCTGCCACATTTCCTGGAGCGTGGATGCTATATATTTGCGGTGGTTCAGTATACATGCCAGTGCTGGGTAGGGAAGGGTTCTATATAAGTGCAGGTGCCATATAGTTGCGGGGGTTACACTTTTTTAGGGCTATATTGCCATATTGGTGCTTATGCCCAAGATGTGCGATCCTGCCACATTTCCTGCAGCATGGATGCTATATAGGTGCGGTGGTTCAGTATACATGCCAGTGCTGGATAGGGAAGTGTTCTATATAAGTGCAGGTGCCATATAGTTGCGGAGGTTCCACTTTTTTGGGGCTATATTGCCATATTGGTGCTTATGCCCAAGATGTGCGATCCTGCCACATTTCCTGGAGCGTGGATGCTATATAGGTGCGGTGGTTCAGTATACATGCGAGTGCTGGATAGGGAAGGGTTCTATATAAGTGCAGGTGCCATATAGTTGCGGAGGTTCCACTTTTTTGGGGCTATATTGCCATATTGGTGCTTATGCCCAAGATGTGCGATCCTGCCACATTTCCTGCAGCGTGGATGCTATATAGGTGCGGTGGTTCAGTATACATGCCAGTGCTGGATAGGGACGGGTTCTATATAAGTGCAGAAGCCATATAGTTGCGGAGGTTCCACTTTTTTGGGGCTATATTGCCATATTGGTGCTTATGCCCAAGATGTGCGATCCTGCCACATTTCCTGCAGCGTGGATGCTATATAGGTGCAGTGGTTCAGTATACATGCCAGTGCTGGATAGGGAAGGGTTCTATATAAGTGCAGAAGCCATATAGTTGCGGAGGTTCCACTTTGTTGGGGCTATATTGCCATATTGGTGCTTATGCCCAAAATATACGATCCTGCCACATTTCCTGGAGCGTGGATGCTATATAGGTGCGGTGGTTCAGTATACATGCCAGTGCTGGATAGGGAAGGGCTCTATATAAGTGCAGGTGCCATATAATTTCGGAGGTTCCACTTTTTTGGTTCTATATTGCCATATTGGTGCTTATGCCCAAAATATGCGATCCTGCCACATTTCCTGGAGCGTGGATGCTATATAGGTGCGGTGGTTCAGTATACATGCCAGTGCTGGATAGGGAAGTGTTCTATATAAGTGCAGGTGCCATATAGTTGCGGAGGTTCCACTTTTTTGGGGCTATATTGCCATATTGGTGCTTATGCCTAAGATGTGCGATCCTGCCACATTTCCTGCAGCGTGGATGCTATATAGGTGCGGTGGTTCAGTATACATGCCAGTGCTGGATAGGGAAGGGTTCTATATAAGTGCAGGTGCCATATAGTTGCGGAGGTTCCACTTTTTTGGGGCTATATTGCCATATTGGTGCTTATGCCCAAGATGTGCGATCCTGCCACATTTCCTGGAGCGTGGATGCTATATAGGTGCGGTGGTTCGGTATACATGCCAGTGCTGGATAGGGAAGGGTTCTATATAAGTGCAGGTGCCATATAGTTGCGGAGGTTCCACTTTTTTGGGGCTATATTGCCATATTGGTGCTTATGCCCAAGATGTGCGATCCTGCCACATTTCCTGGAGCGTGGATGCTATATAGGTGCGGTGGTTCAGTATACATGCCAGTGCTGGACAGGGAAGTGTTCTATATAAGTGCAGGTGCCATATAGTTGCGGAGGTTACACTTTTTTGGGGCTATATTGCCATATTGGTGCTTATGCCCAAGATGTGCGATCCTGCCACATTTCCTGGAGCGTGGATGCTATATAGGTGCGGTGGTTCGGTATACATGCCAGTGCTGGATAGGGAAGGGTTCTATATAAGTGCAGGTGCCATATAGTTGCGGAGGTTCCACTTTTTTGGGGCTATATTGCCATATTGGTGCTTATGCCCAAGATGTGCGATCCTGCCACATTTCCTGGAGCGTGGGGGCTATATAGGTGCGGTGGTTCAGTATACATGCCAGTGCTGGATAGGGACGGGTTCTATATAAGTGCAGAAGCCATATAGTTGCGGAGGTTCCACTTTTTTGGGGCTATATTGCCATATTGGTGCTTATGCCCAAGATGTGCGATCCTGCCACATTTCCTGGAGCGTGGATGCTATATAGGTGCGGTGGTTCAGTATACATGCCAGTGCTGGACAGGGAAGTGTTCTATATAAGTGCAGGTGCCATATAATTGCGGAGGTTACACTTTTTTGGGGCTATATTGCCATATTGGTGCTTATGCCCAAGATGTGCGATCCTGCCACATTTCCTGGAGCGTGGATGCTATATAGGTGCGGTGGTTCGGTATACATGCCAGTGCTGGATAGGGAAGGGTTCTATATAAGTGCAGGTGCCATATAGTTGCGGAGGTTCCACTTTTTTGGGGCTATATTGCCATATTGGTGCTTATGCCCAAGATGTGCGATCCTGCCACATTTCCTGGAGCGTGGGGGCTATATAGGTGCGGTGGTTCAGTATACATGCCAGTGCTGGATAGGGAAGGGTTCTATATAAGCGCAGGTGCCATATAGTTGCGGAGGTTCCACTTTTTTGGG